>NW_024087359.1:0-98930 GCF_009730915.1 Dioscorea cayenensis subsp. rotundata
ATACTAATTCTATGTTTTTTTTTGGAATGTCTCATATTTTTTAATCAAAACGCTAATTGTAAGTTTTTTTTTTTGGAATGCCTCATATTTCTTAATCAAAACACTAATCGTAAGTTTTTTTTTTTGGAATGCCTTATATTTTTTAGTCAAAACCATAATCTTATTTTTTCTTTTGGAAATGTCTCCTATTATGAATCAAAATAATAATCCTAAAGCTACATTTTAACTTTTGAATCAAAACCAGAATCCTCTATTTTCTTTTCCAAATTGTATTATTTAAATCAAAACCAAAATCCTTTGTTTTGTTTTCTTTTCCTGTGTCCCCTTTCTTTTGTTTTGGAATGTATGCTATTTTTAAACAAAACCCTAATTGGAATGTGTCCTATTTTTTTTATTTTAAACCCTAATCCTACATTTCTTTTCAAAATATCTCCTATTCTTTAATAAAAACCCTACCATATGTTTCACTTGAGAAATTTTTGCTATGTTCTAATTAAGACCGTAATTCTTTGTTTTCTTCTGAAAATGTTATTGAAAAAATGTGACATTATGAAAAGTTTCAAAATGACTCATACTTTTGAAAAAAGGAGACATTTGAAAAATAAAACATTGCTAATCTTATCTTTCACTCAAAACCAAAATCGTATGTTTTCTTTACAAAATGTCACATTATATTGAACCAAAACCCTAATCCTTTTTTAAAAATTCTAATCTTATGTTTTTTTATGTTAATGTCTACTATTTTTGAATCAAAATCATAATTGTATGTTATCCTTTTGTAATGTCTCCTATTTTTCAATCAAAGCACTAATTTTATGTTTTCCTTTTGGATTGTCTCCTATTTTAAAATCAAAATCCTAATCTTATGCCATCTTTTGGGAATGTATGTTGTTTTTTAATCAAAACCCTAATCCTATGTTTTCTTTTGGAAATGCCCCTTATTGTTTGGTTTTTAATCAAAAACTTAATCCGACGTTCGCTTATAGTAATGTCTCCCATTTTGTAATCAATACCCCAATCCTATGTTTTATTTCTAAAATGTTTTCTATTTTTGAATCAAAACGCTAATCCTATACTTTCCTTTTAGAATTCATACGATATTTGAATCAAAACCCTAATCCTATGTTTACTTTTCAGAATGTGTCCTCTTTTAATGATTTGAATGAAAACCCTAGTCATTTGTTTTCTTTTCAAAATGTCTTATTTTTGCTAATTAAAGTAGTAATCCTATATTTTGTTATAGTAATGTCTCTTATTTACCTTATACTAATGATAAATTGTATATTCCAATATTTTTTACAATTACTAAAAATCTCATAAGCATAGACCTATACCAGTACTTACAACATTTGCTAGAATAAATCCATTTCATTTACCAATCACTAGAACATCTGTTGCTATGGATATATATTCAAAAAGACATGTTTAGCTCTAGCAATGAATATACTGTCGCTAAAAATTTTTATATTAATAATGAATCTATCAATAAAACTATTATTATTACCCTTGGAAACATATTATGAATATTTAATAACTCATACACAATTAAATTAATTTACAATAAATTAATACAATCAATGCCATTAAAAACACAAAACAACATTCGACTAAAAATACTATTACATCACCACAAACATATATATTTATAAGGTACATCTACAAAAATAAACCACTATTCAATCCCTGATAACCAAGAGTTCTTGCCTCAATTCCAACTATAAAGATAAACTAGTTTCATTTAATGACTAACAACCAAATAAAGTGACAAGAATTTTTCCCAAGTAAAACCGATGTCATCTTCTAGACGACATCATCTACAAGAACCATTTTAAAAAAATTACAATTAATAAGATTTATGCAACAATAAAACACTAATATAAAAACTTAAAATAATATGCTGAATAATATAGGAAAAAACAATAAGTAAAATAATATACAACATACCATGGTTTTCTTTTCATTTGGAGACAGTAAGAACTTACTCGATGCATTTGGATTTGCTTGATGACTTTATTCATGAGACTAATTATTCCCAAGGATCATTTTTGAGGACTAGAAGCATCTATAAACCCTACAAATTATAGTAAAATAAAAAGTTAAAATTGTTTACAAAACAATAGCTAAAAGGGCATGCAAGCTAGTAATAAACTTGTAAAGATTAAAAACAATGATAAATATCAGAGACAATTAAAAAATTACCAAAATTACTATCAAAATCCTACAACAATTCAAACTAAAATAATTATAATATGCAACCATCAAAACAAAAATGAACAAAACTTATATATGATAATAAGGGAAAATAAATGTATTTAAAAACAATGATAAATATGAAAGACCATTAGAAATTTACCAACAATACCATCAAAATTCAACAACAAACTAAAATAAAATAATTAAACATACAACAATCAAAACAAAAGATAAAAAAAAACTTATTTGTGCCAAAAAAGAAAAATAAATGTATTTAACCCACCCACTCCTTTTTTCTTCAATATAAATCATTGTGTGACTATAGATTAACAACAAATTTGCTACTCTAATTTATATATATAACTAAATATACATTGTATCACATACCTCTCCATTGACTATGTGAGTAACAGTGTTTAGGACCTCAATGTTCTCATTAGGAAATTCTTTTTGAGACAATGAGATCACATTAGTTAAAGCTTCCATCAATCATTCAACCTCAACCTTCAAACCTTGTACTTCATTATGATATATGATTTATGAACATGAAAGACCAGACTTACTTGATGAAGTAGAAATTATTCACACACAACGAATATGCCCTATTTTCTCTGGTCCTTTTAACTTGTAAATACACATCGTGTTTCTATGAACACCTTTTAGGATGTTGTGAATTATTTTCACTAAATCCTTTATTTATAAGTTCCTACAATATAAATCAAAAGCATAAAATAAAAAAAACAAAAAAAACTACTTGAACCTCTATTTCCTTGCCATCCATAATCCTACAAGTTATTAGAAAAAAGATTCTTTAGTCTACAAAATTACTTTATTTAAGTAGATATAACAAACTCAATTTCCCAAAATCCATAACATTAGTCAAAATTCAATAAAAAAATTGTAAATCTGTACCACAGTTTGAATAATAGTAGGGAATGATCTTGTTACTGCACAATAGGGTTCATTAGATTTTATACAATTTGTTCTATTTGTCACACTTTGTTCCTATACAATTTTTTAATATATAGAATACAACATAATATATCATTATGTTTTGATTATAAAAACAATATAAATGGTATATAATGTGAAATATATAGATATACCTTCACATTGTCAGTTAGCCAATAAGTTGCAATTCCCAAAAATTATTGTTTGTCGACTTGAGGTTCATTAATCTTTGCAGTCATTTCCTTTGCTGTCTTATGTTCATCATAATATTTGGACTTTCAAAATTTATCCATTGCCTCCACTTAGAACTCATATCAAACACTATCAAACTCTTAACCATTTGAATTTTATTTTCCTTTAAATACTCATAATTTTCATGTGAATGAAACAATTCAAACGTAAATTTGGTCTAAAATTTTAAGAAAAAAGATTAAGAAAAAAATTATTAGTTGAATGTTAATATATTGAAGTAAATTAAAAAAAATTAACAAAAAAATAATAAGATTTAATACCTCGATTACTTTCCATATTTCTTCCTTTGTAGAATCTGAGATCTCATGCGAAGTTGTGTAAGTAATAGGTGAAAAGTTAGGCATTCGCATCATACTACTGATAAATTGAGTAAATTTAGTAGCTTCTTCTGTGCTTGATATACGGTGATCATTTAACTTGACAACAACTCATTCTTTATTATTTAAATCCCAAATATCAGCCATACGTGCAGGGCCTCGAACATTTTTTGGCTTAGCATTACCTGCATAAAAGAATAACACAAAAAAATTTAAGCCATAGTTAAATATAAGTAAATGAAACATTAACTAATGCATTAGAATTTATACAAGAAGTTGATGGTTGTTTAGATTATTGTCAAGGTTCATTTGGTGAAAGCTGAATTAATAAAAACACATATTGTTGTTCAGATAATAAACCTGATTTGAACTTTTGTTGAGAAATCGAAGTGTGAATTTCTCAGTGACATTCAACAGTTTATGTTTTCTCATTTATCTAAAATAAAAAATTAACATGATAATTCCTTTACTCAAAAAAAAAATGGCTCAAATAAATCTTAGTTAAAGGAAAATAAAATAATTTATCTTTGTATGCTCCTAAAGTACATGCATTAACCAAAATAATCAAAATATAATAAAAATCAAACACAAAAATTAAACTTCATACCTACATAGTCACATCAAAATAATAAAATGAACAAACTTGGTTCTACAATCATAATTTATAACACAAAATTAAATCATAAATTAGATCTAAAAAAAGTCCTCATTATGTTCATGAAGAGCTTTTTCTCCTTCATGCATTGTTTCCATCTCTTGCATGACCTCCACTCCATCAACTTCATTTGGAACTCATTTTGTACTATCATATGAGTCATCAACTTGTACTTCTGCACTCCCTTCACACCTTTTAAAGAATGATCCACCACCCATATCATATATGTCACTAATATTTGCATGCTTAACAATAAGCCAATCTTTATTTTTTTAATCTTGAGCATAAAAGACCTTCTTAGCTTGTGATGCAAAAACAAAAGGATCATCAACCAAATTAGTTTCACTTTGAGCAAGATGTGAAAAATTCACCACACTAAAACAAAATTTATCTTTCTTCAAACCTCTATTTTGATCGATCGAATCAAATTTAAATAAAACAACTTTGAATCTACAATTATAGTTTAGTTGAATGATGTCAGTTAAAGGCCAATAATAGTTAATTTATTCTTCAATTGGTCATGCATCCCTTGAACTTGCATAACCCATCATCTTAACTGTTACAACAACCACACTATTTTGAGTTCTCAACCATCTTTCACGAGCTTTGGTGTGAAATCTAAAACCATTAACAATGTATCCAGTGTATTTCCTTGCTGTATCCATTGAATCGCGAGCAAGTAGTCTAAGTTCATTGGTGATGTTTGTATTTCTTTGTTGCTCCAATTGTGCAATCGATGTAATATCATAATTAATTAAAATAATGCTATAACATAAAAATATAATAAGTAATCCAAACTTGAAGTTACACTTACATGATCACAAAACCAATCATGAAATGTTTCACTTCAAAACTTATATCTCTCATAAGGCGAAAGACGTAGTGAGCGATTACGGCTCTAAATAGATTGCTCATGCTTCCTAAATATAAAATTAAATATACTAAATAAAAAAATTTCAATTAATATAATTTAGCACACATAAAAATTTATATGATGAATTAATTAATTTATTTATATCATTCATATTAATTAATTATTTAATTAATCAAGAAATATGAATATTGATTAACCTTTTCGACCCATTCATTTTATACTTTCACCAATCATTGTCAATTTAGAGACACACCAACATACCACAATGGTTGTCTGATTCTATTTGGGACCTATCTATTAGAGTCAAGATTATAAAGAGATTCTTCAATCTAATTAACAAACTGATTAATTAATTAATTAACTAACATATATATTTGATCAATCTTATCCTAGCTTTCAGTGGTACTCTAGTGACTTCAATGGTTGTTATATATGAACACATTAGTTGGTTGTTATATTGTATTCATTATGAACATATATACACTACTCTCTCAACCAAACAAAGTTTTCATTGACATCCCCCTCCCCAAAGTTTTTATTCCCATCCCCCTCTCTAAAGTTTTCATTCCACATTCCGTCATCCAAACGGTACCTAAATGATTCAATCAGCATTTCCAAATCAAGGGCTTGAAATCATTGTAAACATTGAGCCATTTTATAGTATAGCACAAAATCTTATAAACAATATATATATGATAAACATCAGTCAATGGGCCACATTATTTGCCTGGCTATAATCCCATCTATGCAAACTCAATTAAAGCCAATCAATGGAAATAATACAATTTATGCGACAACAAGGATCATGATTGAACACCACATCAAGAACCAACCCAGTGATCATAAATCATTACATACACGTCATGTTATGAACAATTAATAGTTTCCAACACAGTAATTTACATTTATTTAGTCACTATAACTAATGTTTTAATTTTACATGCAAAATCATATATTGCAAGGTTTGTTGAAATGTGTACAACCTTTGCCTATTTTTTAACCCAACAATTATTACTTGCTAGTTAATCCTATACACACTAGTCCATATGGAATAACGAACCTAAGTTATGTCCTATTTACTCACATAACATAGCAGAAAAATGCATGCAAGCAGGTTAAATGGGGTGTTTATCCATCAATATTATTTAATTTGTCTCCTTTTCTCTTTTACATAAAAAGTACCACAAAGAAGAGATAACTCTTATTCTCTTAAAATGTAGAATCAACTTGGATTTAAAAAAAATTGCAAAAAAGAGTACCACTTGGTTAAATGTCAAAGAAATTATAGCATGTTCATTCAATTAGACCTGTTTTCTTTTTCCACCTTAAAATGCAAAACGCAAGGTTAATGTAAGTTGGGTCACCAAGAACACAAAGATGTATGTGCATGCATGTGTTGGAATACAATGATTGACTATGATTGAAATGATAACATGCTTACCTTCAGAATATATGAACTTGTACCCCATCCATTTTAACTTCTTTTAGGTGCTTCAACAGTAGTATACTCCTTAATGATCCTGGGAAAAAAAAGAATAGTGAGTGCACTAGCTTATATTTTGTTAGATGACACAAAAAAAATATATATATATATATATATCCAATGATAAGCCATTACTATTAGGAACTTTGAGAACAAAAACAATGTTTTTAATTGACTTCTTCCTAAGTTTTATGCTTTGATGATGAATGATGTATATGTTGTGATCTGAGTTTGAGTACTTCTACATATATAGTTCAAGTGTAATATTTATATCATATAGTTTGCATGAGAGTAAACAAATTTGTTGTACACCAATTTTACAATTGATATCATAGCATGCAGAAAAATACATATATTTGTGACCTAAACAAATATCCTGGGGGAAGAAATTGAGTCAATTCTATGTTCAAACACATTAATCATCCATACCAATGTTAAACAATCAAATAAACATAGTGCATACTAGATATTGGCTCATCTAAGTTTCTTAAACTCTAGTGAAAGATAGGAAAATACTAGTCTATGGTTATACTTTTTACTTATGAAGGTCAATCCTATATCAATCATTAAATTTCCTCAAACTCGAAACCCTAAATCCAAGAAAATGTTGAATCAAAATAAACTTTGAATTTCACATTAAAAAAACACAAACTTGATTAATCTACAAATCAGCTAAAAAACAACAAAAATTACATGATCCATTCATCAACAAATAAAAAAAAAAAAATCCAAACAAACAACAAATACAAATCCAAACTCAACTTCATTTGAAGATTTGAAACAAAGATAGAAATCAAACCTCACAACTGAGAAATCAATAACAAACACCTCTTAAATGAAAAATCAACAAGAAAACAAATTAGAAAAAAAATATTAAAAGCTTGAGTTAGGGTTATCGATAATAATCCGTGGGTGAGGAGACTGCAATCCCACCACCGACAACAATCAACGGTGGTGAAGAGAAGGTGAACAACGACAGTGAAAAGGGTGAAGTGGGTTTGTTTATGTTTTAATATATATATTTTTATATATTATTAACATGTTTGAAAAAATATTTATTAATTATATTTTATAAAGTTTCAAGTTTATAAATATCTCTTAGTCATTAATTATAATTATTTAAATTTAAATATTATAAAATTAAAAATAAACCAATTTAATTTAACATAAAAATTATTTTTTTATTTTTATATGAAAATACATATAATTTCATTAATTTATATAATTAACATTATTTGTTATTATACAAGAGCAAGTAAAACAATTATTCATTAATTATTTATTATTTAAATTTAAATATTAGAAAACTAACATTAAACCATTTTAATTTAACATAAAAATTAATTTTCTATTTTTAAATGAAATACTTATAATTTCATTAATTTATCTAATAAACATAATCTTTCAATAACATCCGTTTTTTTTTAAAAATAGATATATAAAATATATTATAATCCAATGTTAAAAGTATTTTAAAAAATAATTAAAATGAAATATTTATTTACCCAAAAATAAAATTTTTTTTAGTTGTTGCATTAAAGAATATTAATCTTTTAAATATTTATTTCAATAATTATTTATCATAATCAAATAAAAAAGTATACGTTAAAAATAAATTTATACAAAATAATAAGTTAAGTATTTTCATAAATTTGTAAAATAATTGATTAATTTATATATCCAATCAGTGTTCATAAGCTTGTTATTTTTACGGATGTGTATATAATTTATAGAGTAAATTATAATGATATTATTTTTTTATATATTTTTTATAATGTTTACTTTTTTAATTCAATTATTATTATTATTATTATTATTATTATTAATATAAATCTCAAATTTAATATTGATAATATTATTATAATTAAGTAATACTCTTTAAACATAAATATAAAAATTAGAGAAAATTCAAAATGTATAGTTAAATATCCATCACTGAATGTCTGACCTATTCTACCACTTTTAAAGATTCATTGGTATAGATAATCTATAACTACTATACATTTGACCGTTGTTATATATAAGTATAAGTATAGAGTAGTAGTTATAATAATGGATAATATCCATCAGAATGTCATATTTATTCTGACGGATTGAATGTTTCATTAGTATAGATAGTCTACAACTACAAATTTGAATGTCACTATAGATAAAAGTCAATCTATACCAAGAGAACAAAATCCGTAAGTAAATATCTTATATATTATTACGGTTTTAAAGTATCATTGATAAAACCAATCTATACCTACAAAATTTAACTGATACTATAGAGAAGAGGCATTATATGGCAATTTTTTTGTAGTGTATGTTTTCTTTTTGAAATGTCCCTATTTCCGGGTTTTTAATCGAAAAGCTAATCATATGTTTTCTTATAGTAATGGTTTTTTAAATCAAAACCCTACTCTTATGTTTTATTTTCTGAATAGCTACTATATTTGAATCAAAGCCCTAATTCTATGTCTTTATTTTAGAATGTCTCTTATCATTTAATCAAAACACAAATTTTATGTTTTCTTTTTTCAATGTTTCCAATTTATCAATTTTGAATCAAAACCCTAAACTATGTTTTATTTTCCGAATGTCTACTATGTTTCAATCAAAAATCTAATACTTTCTTTTTTTTTCCAAATGTCTGCTATTTTTTAATCAAAACTATAATACTATGTTTTCTTTTTGGCATGTGTCCTATTTTTTCAATTTTGAATTAAAACCCTAATCCTTTGTAATGTCTCAATTTTTTTTTAAAATCCTAATCATATCTTTTACTTTGGAAAACTCTGCTAATTTTTAATCAAAGCACTAATCTTATGTTTTCTTTTCAGAATGCCTCATATTTTAGAATAAATATCCTAATCCTATGTTCTATTTTCAGAATGTATCTTATTATTTAATAAAAACACTAATCTTATGTTTTCTTTTCAGAATATCTCCTATTTTTCATTGAAACCACTAATCATATGTTTTCTTTTGTGAATATTTACTATTTTTGAATCAAGACCCTACTCTTATGTTTTCTTATAATAATAACTCCTATTTTCAGTAAAAAAATAATCCTATTTTTTCTTTTCAGAATGCCTACTATTTTTCAATCAAAACCCTAATCCTATGTTTTTTAAATGTCTGCTACTTTGCAAAGAAAACCCTAATCCTATGTTTTGACTTTCTGAATGTCTCATATTTTTTAATCATAAACCAAAGTTGCTTTTCTATTCTGGGCCCTACTAGCATTTTAAAACTTTATAGTCTCAGTCCTGCTTGCGTCATTTGCATCGTGTCCTATTTTTCGCTTTTGAATCAAAACATCAATCCTTTTTACTCTTTAGCTTTCCTGGTCGTCTCTATAATCAAAACCCTAATCCTATCTTTTGTTTTGGGAATGTCTACTATTTTTTAATCAAAACACCAATCATATATTGTTCTTTTTAGAATGTCTTTTATTTTATTGTATAAATATACTAATCCTACGTTGTTTTTTTTTTTTTAGAATGTCTCCTATTTTTCAATTAAAACCTGAATCCTATATTTTCTTTCACAACGTCTGTTATATTTGAGTCAAAGCACTATTCTAGGTTTTCTATTTAGAATGTCTCATATTTATCTTTTCTTCAGTCAAAATCATTCTACTACGCTCAACTTTTCTTTAATTTCTCCTATTTTTAAGCGGTTGTTAGTTAAACTTTTAAAATCTAATTATCTTTTGAACTTCTAGTTTACATTGTTTTGAGCGAGAGGGATCAAGATGGATAGGACATGTTTCCACTAGTCGGCTTTTCTGGACGACTGTTTGTCTTTCCCGAGATGTTGGGAAAAGCTGATTCCTAAAAGAAAGGACAAAGTAGCAGCAGAATGGCTTATTTTGGATGGAGACTCTCAGACCTAACATAGAATTCTAACCTCTGAGGGGGCCCATCTGGGTGCCGTTGTGGTTTGAGTCAATTGGAACATAAATCGTAGCATCCAAAAGGTGCTAGATGGAAAATATTAGATTCCTCCTCACGAAAAGCAATTGTAAAGTGGAGTACTTATGATAACTTGTTGGCACGATGTGAATTACATGGCTACTTTGCATGCTAAATAGCATGCGACAGAAATTCGAAATTTTGTTCTCCATAAGCAATAACTAACATTTAATTACAAATGCTTGACAGTGATTAAGACAACTATTTTGTGTATGAACATTTTGCTATAGGGGTGTTCAACATCAATTCAATAAAAGATACAATAGTCGAGTAAAAAGTTTGAGAAGAAACATTTACCCGGCATTATCAGGCATATTTCATAATTGGATAATCCGAAATTGTGCTCATAATCGAATTAATTGAGCAAGAAATCATCAAATGCTTGGTTGCATGTTGATAATAAAACATACATGAGCATCTAGTTGATGCATAATTTAAAACTACATAAAAATATCTAAATGGTCCCTTATGGTGGGGGATCTACCCGGCTATAAATATCACCTTGTATAAATTCTAGAAATACAAGAGACTCATTTCCTATGTTTGTCGGAATGGTGAATAATTCCATTTCTTTGAGAATAAAGCTGACATGGAAAAGCTTTTAGATTAAAGAATCTTTCTAGTTCTTTAATGAATGTACTGTAGAATTTTAAATTAATTTTCACATCATAATTGATCCGAGATAGCCCTTAGCGATCATAACAAATAATAAATCTATTATAATTTGTAAGCTCATGATTTATGATGGCATATGTTGCAATTATACTAATATACATATAGTACAAACTATAGGAAAATACAGGAAATTTTTCCAATATGCATTCTTTACTTGTGATCAAACTTGTAATATAAAGATATTTAATATTTCCTTCATTTGTTGTCTTAATATGATATCCATTTCGGTGGATATCCTTGAAACTTAGCAAGTTTCTTTGAGATCTTGTAGGGTATAATACATTATTGATATAAAATTTTGTTCCTCTACATAATGACAAATTAGTTATTTGGAGCATTTAATTAACTTTTGTACTACCTCTGATGGTGAAATTGGTTTCTTAATTACTAAATAGAAATATTTTTATCTTTAATGATGGTGAGAGTGTTGCACTATTACTGCTAGGCACATATCTTCCTTATTGATGCTGTAGTTAATCAAATGGAGATAGCTCATTTCTTCATTAAAACATAACAAGGATCAACACTAGAGAAATTTTAATTATATATAAAAATAACTTTATAAGTATATTATTTATTGTCTTTGTAAAAGAAAAACACACTTGATATTAATAAGACATAAAAAAAAAAATATTTTTAGATCATACTCCCATCACCAATTAAATGATCAATCTTCTCTACAAGATCGATCGAGAATCGACAATAATGCAAATGAGTATTATCATCAATATGGCCATGATCGAAATAATCTTTTATAAGAAAATTATCTCGATCTTTTTCTCTTTATGTTTTTAGTGATTCTTGGTAAGATCAACAGAGATGTTTTTGGTGAATGATAGGTATATGACTAACGACCTTTTGCCACACTAGCGATAGCATGTATTATCCACATGTCTACTTGTTTGCCCACTTTTTCCTTTTCATTTTTCATTTTTCCTCATCCACTTCAAGTGGGGAGATGAGTTCTTTGAATGACAACTACGATAATAAACTTGATTATGTTGGCGATTCACTTTGGGGAATTGAGCAGAACTCTTGGGAAGTGACTCATGATTATTCATGATGACTCATTATTTTGTTCAATGTGATGAGAGACAAGAAATCAATTCAAAGTATTCTTGAAACCCTTTTTCACAATATTACTGTCATAAGAACACATTTGATACATGAAAAATGGAGAATGTTTCTACATATCTTCATAAGTGCTTTCTCCACATAATTTTCAATTGGAAATGTTTTACGAATATTACGAGTTTTACTGCTTCTGAGTTTAAAATCATGTAATCACAAATACATCCAATCATAAGTGAACTTTTTGAAAGAATTATGGTTTTTGGTGGTCATCTCTTTTCTTTTCAATTTGTTCTCGATAATATGTGGGTTTTCTTATTGTGACTTATTCAATTTTCAATCTTCGTGTGGGAGGTGGTGATGAAGAAAAGAGCATGGTTTTGGCCTTATCAGTTGGATGCTTTATTCCCTTCTTTGATTCGTCGTCTAAGACCATTTACATATAAATGAATTTCAATATCTAGCAGCAGCAGACCTATCAGTGTGTGAAAAATCAATATAAGAATGTGCAAATATTAAAAGTAACTCACGTGAATACCACAGAGTGTATGGATTATCAAGTAATATCTAGGTGGGTGAGCACAGGGCCGTGATTCTCCAAGAGCGTGAGAGGCTCATATTAGCTTCCTTTTCATAAATTACCAGTAGCCTAAAACATTTCGTCATTTCTCTATTATACTTTTACACTAAACAATACAATGGAGAATTATTAAAGCATAATTGGAAGGAGTTAGTTAGTTGTATGACAGTTTTCTTGATTGTTATTTATGGTATGCATTGAGTATGATAATCGTATTCTAGTATTGGGCTAGGGAAATTGAAAGGCCTACTGGTTCCAATTTCTTAGCAACTAGGTACAAATCATTAGAAACTTAAGACACAATCTCTTTCTATCCCATCCTCCTATGTTTGCCTTAAGTGCAAGAATTCTTCTAGAAAGTACCAATCAAATCCAAAACCTAAGGGGTAATCGATTCCTACTCTAGAAACCTAGTTATGCCTAGTCTCTTAGCGCATGCATAGATCTAACATGACATGTGTGTTCTAATGTAGGGCTATATCTTCCTCACCACATTAACAAAATAAATATTCAAGAAACATGCAATGAATCACAAAATACTAGATAGATTTATTGAATAATCAATCAAAGTTCATAAGCAATCATCAAAATACCTATACATACAATTCCCCTCGAATTGGGGTCCTCTGGATCAAGAATAAAGATATAAATAAAAATAGATCCACAAGAACAAAGAATAATGTATAAATAATTCCTAAGCTAACTCTCTCCAATATATCTCTGAAGGGTAAGTTTGAGAGTCCCAAGATTGATAATACGGTGTCAAATCTCTTCGCTCGCCCTCCTCTAATGATATGCGTCAAATCATCTTTACCCACTCAGATCTCCAGGATTTTGGCCTTTCTACCTTATTCGGCAAAAGAATCCCCCTTTGAATAGAAAAACATAGGGTTTATATAATGTTGAGTCCACTAAGGCCTTGCCCATGGTGAGTAAATTATTGCTTGGGACTAAAGTCATATCTTTCCATGACTTCTCTGGCCATTGTTTGCTTAGATCATGATCATGATGGATTCATAATGGCTGTAGTGAGGCCATTGTGGCTGTGTTGCTTCCAATGATTCCACACTGCACGGCATGATTACGATAGTGATGAGAGTGGACAATGGCCACGGTGAGATGTCACCATGACCGTTGTGAGCCGCTGTGAAGCTCTAATTAAACAACTTAATCCATTTTTCTTTGAAATGCTCCAATATTCACTTTCTTGGCCCTAAAATATAAATAAAGACCGTGATGAATAAAAGAATAAAATTTGTACTAATTTGGTGCTAAACATGTCAAATCTCAAGCTAAATGCAGTGTTGATGATACAAAAACATATGAACTTTTAAGCACTTATCGAGCACCCATGATAAATAATTCTTCCCCTTAATGTCAAGAGTCACAAATTCAAGTTTTGCAAGATTTGACATATTGATACTATCACATAAATATAAAATAAATCAAATCATATCAAATATCATGAAGATTGAATTGTTGTGAGAGCAAATATGAATATTTAAAAGGCATGCATAGTCTATTACTTGCTATTAGAAGATTTTATAATAAATGAGATCCAAAAATTTACCTCAAAGATTGAAATGGTAGAGCTTTCGTGTTGATAACATGTTATAAAATTAAGAAAGCAAACAAACACAATACATAAAATGGAGAGAAGAGAAAAATAGTCTTCTATTCACTTCATTTGTGTATATCATACGTATATAATATATGTATTGTACAATATTACAAAGCCTCTATTTGTGGGCTAAGATTAATATGAAAAGTCACATCTATTAAACTTCCTCATAAATATTATAGGAAGATGAAGAGACATGAGAAGATGAATAGTTTTAGGAGTTCAGGAGATGAAGAGGTTTCGGAGTTTGGGGAGATGAAGAGTTATGCTTTAATAGGCATCCACTCTATCATATTTGATAACACTATTTTATAATGCACTTGGATCACCACTATTAGTGAGTCACAGCTCTCAATAGGGTACTGTAGGCACATAGCATGAGTATTATGACTTGATCAACGAATAATGCTTTTCCATCTGAGTAGCTTTTCCACAATGTTTTTAAAAATAGACTAGAGAGTCAATCGATCTCATATTTGGATCAAAGGCCAGTAGATCCGACCGGATGACATCATATATATATATATATGATAACATATGTGAACAAGAAGGCACTTTAGAAATTTTGCAACACAAACTAAAAAAATCATAACAACATATTTATTTAACTAAACTTTGCTTTCTAAGGTTTTTCATAACAACATAACAAAAGCATAACATAATATAACAACAACAATAACATAACAATAACATAATCAAATATAACAAAAATACATCTTCTGAAAATGTTTTGAGAGCAACAAAAACTTAATTACAACAAAATAAAAACACATGATAAATGTTTTGAGATGCAACAAAGTAAAGACTATGAACTCAACAACAACATATAAAAACATAACAAAAGTATGTTACTTCTCAAACTTTCAAATAACACCTGTCTATTAGCTGGTTTCTTCTTACTTATCAAACCTTCAAACAATACCTTCATCACACCAATGATAACCAAAGCCATTCTCCATATGAAAAGCAGAGAAATAAGGTTGACATGTGATGGCAGTGGTACCTTACCTTGTCAGCTCGCATGGCAAGTATTTTAGGCTTATCCAAAGGTGGAGTCTCTAGCCAAATGAGACAAACATCATTTGTAATGTAGTTGATGCTTCAAAATACCAAAACAACAAGAATAGAAGGGCCCGATTCATGCCCCAATTCATTCTTTTCTTTACTTTGTACTTTTTATATTAAAAAAAATTCATTTGAAAATTGGGGTTCATCTGCTTTTTGTCCAACTGCGTTGTTTGAGAGTTTGACCAATTCACATCTTGGTCAATAAATAAATTGAAACCGGAACAAACTACCTGCCAGTTCCAAGTTTTGTCGGTCTGACCAGTTGGTTCGGTCCAGTTTTAAAAGCCTTGCTTTTCCAAACTCGTTGTATGAATGATGTAGCATCCATGACATACAAAATTATACTAGAAAATAACCTAAGTTTACAAAATTATGATATACATATATATATATATATATATATATATATATATATATATATATATATATATATATATATATATATATTTCATACACTCACTAATAGATCATTTTTTGGCACCTTTCTAAACTAAACTTAACTCTCTCATGTGAAGCTTAGCTTTCATGTGAACCTTTGCTAAAATTCCACTTATTTCTAATAAACCAACTTATTAAATCCTCATCTATATGCAGAGATCAAGTTTAAGTGTATATATGGAACATGCATATTTGAGAAAAGCATGATTCTAAGATTAATCTTCAAGAAAATATCTCCAATCCACATAATCTTAAAGATACCACAATTTCCTATTTTAACATTGTCAAAGTCACGACTAGAGGAGGAAGTAAAGAAATAATCATGAGGAGTAACATGAAAAATAAGGTATAATACTCGAATTGGCACAGAAGACTAGTACAACTTTCATAAAAAATAAGGTATAATACCTAAATTGGTCTCTCTACTTTTCTCTCTCTTTTCTTTTGGTTTCTCTACTCAGAAATTCTCCCAACTAATCCCTCTACTCTTAAAAATGGGTCCACTTAGTCCCTCAACGCTTGAAATGGCCCAATTAGTCCCTATATTTTCAAGAGTAGAGGGACTAGTTGGGAAGAGACTAAGTGTAGAGGGACTAAGTGGGCTCATTTCCAAGAATAGAGGGACTAGTGGGGAGCATTTCTGAGTAGAAGGATCAAAAGGAAAGAGAGAGGAAAGTAGAGGAACCAATTAGGTATTAATGGTAATGTCACCATTAGCAACTAGTGTAGGTATTAGTCTCATTATTTTTATTTTCTTTACTTTTATTATTATTTTTAATTATGCATTTTTTTATGTGACCAATTATGTTGCAATGATAGCACTTGATATTTTATTTATTTTTTTCTCTACCTTTGGATGTGTCCTTCGTACATGACCCTGAGGAAACCTGCTTTAGGTTTTTTCCATTCTTTCATGCTTTAAAAAAAGAAGTGTTTCAGAGAAGGATTCAACTTTTCTTTCATCTAGATTCTTCACTCAGTAAGTTTTCTTTGACTATCTCCATTATTAGCTTTCCCCAAGTGCTAATTTACTAAGTGACCCTGCTAATGTTTTCTAGCTATGAGGCAAAGAACTGAAGAATAGCAATATACACTTGAAAGTCATCTTTAAGTGACATTTTCATTACATCCAATTGTATATAAGAGAGTTTTTATTAATTAATTAGTTAAATATTATAATATGTCAAATACATGTCTTAATTCAAATCAAATGAAAATTTTAAAATATGTTTATCTTAATCACATATAGCCAAATCATAATCGAATTAGGGTAATATATGGTTAAAATAAACAAATTTTATAATCTTTGGATAAGAGTACAGATCTCTAGGCAATTTATAAACTTAAGATCAGCTGAGAGCACAGATCTCGAGGCAATCTAAAATACATAAATCTCAAGATCAGCTGAGAGCACAAATCTCAACGTGATCTAAAATATTAATCTCAATACCAATTAAGAGTAAATATCTTGAGGCAATTTAAAATACGCAAATCTCAAGATCAGCAAAGAGCAAATATCTCGAGGTGATCTAAAATACATAAATCTCAAGATTAGCCAAGAGCACAAATCTCAAGACGATCTAAAATATTTAAATCTCAAAATCAGGTAAGAACACAGATCTTGAAGTGGTCTAAAATATTCAAATCTATTAAAGGCATGGATGATGAGGATTGCTATTGTCTGCATAACTTGTAAAATATAGTAAAATATATGGGTTGTCCATGCCCATTACACCAGCATATATATATATATATATATATAGTTATAATTACTGCACTAATAAGGAGTCAATGCATGTACCAATTGAAGATAGGACATGCATCAGTCAAATCCTCCAGGTGTCCCATTTCTACCAATAAACATGCATGCTATAATACCCAGTTTATTCTCTCTATTGTTTGGAAAATGACCCTTTAGTCCCCCTATTATTTTTCGTCATTAGAAAAGTCCCTGTGTTATCCACTTTGGAATAAAAGTACATCCTCCTAACGCCTGTCTGATTCTCCATTTGTGAGGCTGACGTGATATTTTTCACAATTAAAAAATTGTTATAATACCCAGTTTAGTCCATCTATAATTTTGAAATGGCACTTTGGTCCCCCTATTATTTTTTGTCCTTAAGAAGTCCCTCTAATAGGGGGACTACATCACCATTTTCAAATAGTAGAGGGATTTAATTAGGTATTATACATAAAAAATAATAAAATAGAGGGGCTTCCTAAGGGAAAAAATAATAGGGGGACTAAAGGGGTTATTTCGAAAATAATAGAGGGACTAAACTGAGAATTATACCTTAGTTTTTTCATCATGAAAAATGTTTCATCAGCCTCGTCAGACAGAGAATCAGATGAGCTTTAGGAAGAGGGACTTCTTTTTTCTAAACTTGATAATAAAGGGATTTCCTAAAATGAAAAATAATAGGGAGACTAAAAGGTCATTTCAAAATAATAGGGGGACTAAAAGGGTCATTTCCAAACTTGATAATAGAGGGATTTCATGCCTGATCTGTTGGATTAACGACCAATGGGAAAAGGCAACACCAAAGTGAATAACAAATGAAGGCATGTACTTTATGAAGATGATGAAGTTCAATATTTAAAATCCAAAGTTGGTCCCATAGATCTATGTTTGAAGCATTTACAAGAATTGGAGAATTTCAGATGCTCATCAACAATGATGGACTCAAAGGGTGAGATTGCACTAGCTGAGGCTTTGAGCACTTGTACCAATTTGAAGAAACTTGACCTGCATGATAATATGTTTGGTGTAGAAGCTATGCTAGCTCTTACTAAATCAGTAGAATAGTTCCTTGGTATTATTGAAGTCTACATGAGCTATTTGAAAATGAAAGATCAATAGAAATTTCAACTGCTCTTAAGGAATCTACCCCTTTCCTTGAAATCTTGGAGATTGCTGGAAATGATATAACTGTGAAGGCCACTCCTGCCATAGCCGTATGCATAGCATTAAAGAAGAACCTAAAAAACTGAGCCTAGCGAAGCCACTGCGGATGTTTGATGCTCTTGGACGATGAGAACTTTGATACCACACCCAGGTTGAAGGCTACCACTTGCTTTGAACAGATGGGAATCCATGATGACCTTCTTTGCAGGATCTATGCCTATGGATTTGAGAAACTATCAACTACACAACATTGAACCTCATGCGGACATTTGCTACTGGTGGGTATGCCGCCATACAGAGGGTGACGCAGAGGAACCTCGATTTCACTAACCATAGCAAGCAAGGTGATAGGTACAAGGAGTTGACCCATCATGTGATGTCTGCTATGGGACTTATCACTGATTTTTGGACATCTGACATAGAACCAAGGGTGATTTAAGATGTAGTTCATGGTCAAACAAAGCGTGTGAGATGAGTCAACACAATAAACACGGTTTAGTGACTTTATCAAGAACTAACTCATTGAGGGTGGTCATTCATGGGATTATAGCATAGATGGGATGTGTTTGGGTGTTAATGCTTGGAAAGAATACTTAGATTGATGAAATCATTAGAGATAATGGCATTAGGAAGTAACCTATAACCAGATGACATGTGTTACTCTAAATGGAGTTTGTTATGATATTAAGGGGGTATAATTCTCTAAATTGCCTTTCTACTTTTCCAAACTTAAACTTTTAGTTCCTTTACTTTGAACTATAAACCTTTTAGTCCCTCTACAATTTTAATTTAACCATGTCAATCCCCATAAACCCCAAACCCTAACCCTAAACCATCAAAAAGGGGATTGACATGACTCATTTAAACATAGTAAAGGGACTAAAAGGTTATAATTTAAAGTGGAGATTGAAAAATGTAAGTTTGAAAAAGTAGAGAGACTATTTAAAGAATTATATCTATTAAGGGTGATAGTCAAGAACAAGATTTTATTCTAACAAAAAACATTATAATAAAATAAAATGATAAATATATAAATCATGTAGAAAGTCCAAACCAGGCATTATCAACTGCCGTGTATACTAACTTTTGAAGCTATTCATGGCATCTCCTATGATATTGGTGTTAATCATCAAAATCAATACTTTATTGTGAGTTAAAAAGCACTTGAATTGAAGAGACAACCTACAACATAATTCTTTTGGCCACAGTGACAAGTTAATTAATTGTTCATAATTTACTGCTTTATGGTGAAGCTGATGAGTGGATAGGAATGCATATAGAATTTTGTTGCTACAATGAACTCCTTATAGAAAGAAATGCTTCATGCTGGCTTTATCATTTTGTATTGAAAATGGTGTTACTATTTTAAAAAAGATAAATGAATAAATGAACACTCTTATGTAGAGTTAAACACCCATCTTGAGGCAATGACAAAAAAATGCTCATCTCGATATAGCGGCTAAATTTGTTTCTAGGCAGTAATGAAAATATATATCTCAAGATGCCAACGAGGCATGTAACGCAGTGACGAGGCATATGTAGCGATATGTGATATGTATATAAATCTACATATAAATGATGTAATAAAATGTGTATATATATATTAATAAATAAATAATGAAATTTATAATTCACAATTTTCTTGTCTTTACTTGTACTCGAGCTCTTGATCGAAGGTTCCCAAGGTTTTAATATGGTGTAATTGATAATAGCGGTCTGCCTCTATTAGGAATGGAAGACTCCACAAAAATAAAATAAATAACATTTATTATTCGGTATATTGTCCAGTGTCTCTTCACTGACATGACGCCAGGATGGGTATTTTAAATCCCACACCAATTAATTCACCTAACTTCGGAAATCACTAGTATGCTCATACAAACTTTCCCCATCTCTGTACTTCAAATTCAAAGTCTTTTGTTGGTTTTGGTTTTGTTTATGAGTGCATTCTTCTTATACATGGCCTTCACCTCTTTTAAAGTTCCTCAAACCTTCACCTTTCTTTGGGATATAATGAAAATATTAACATCAACCTATTGCTAAAACATAGCAACTACTTTCAAGTGCAATATTTCTCATTCATTATCACTCATTTATTCTGGTTTTTTCCTTTCCCATAAGAAGCATGAATAGTTCTTTAACAATTAGCAAGCCTTGCATTTTGCACTTCCAAAAAGAGTAATTAATTTAACAAAATCAACTTTATTCTTTCGTTTTAGCACACAAGAAATAGCCTTTAGCTAACCAAAGTTCTAATACCATTTTACAAGGCATGGCGAGAGTTTTCTCTCCATCCATCTTCATAAAGGTAATTGATAAGTAATTCCATTTAAAAAAAAAGATTGATTTTGATACTCTAAGATCTTTAGGGAAGTCACCACAAAAAAAGTTTTATACAAGATATGAAAATTGTCGAAATTTACAGGGATATGAAAAATACTACAAGGACATCAGGATTATTTTCTTAATTTTTGTTTGTTATTATGATTAGTGAATCTTTGTTAGTTTAAATATTTCAAAAGTGACTTGATACTGGATGTATTGAGGAGCTAGCCTGTGCATTCATGAAGAAATGAGATTTAAACTAGCAGGGGCATTTTGATAACTATCCGGGTGGTGGAGTTTAGTTGTTTTATGGGTCCCACTTGATGGAAATGGGTCAACGAACACAAGTCACTACCTTGTTGCACAAGCTCGTGGGCATACTGGAATTTGGCCAAATTCCATCATTTTGGTCTCAAAAATAGTAATTTTGCCTTTTATGGTAATATTTGATTTGATTATACCTTGGGCTAAAAATCTAGAATTTGTACGCTGTTTTTGGCAATAGTTTTTATTTGTTAAGTCTTTTATTTTCTTACTGAAATTTGAAAACTTGTCATTTCTGACAAATTTTTGAATCTTCTCCTTTTTTTGGTTTTCTTTCGCATCCTTCTTTGGTTTTCTTTGGTCAATTTATTGTAAGCCTATGAGCTAGGAGAAAGTTAGTCTTGTAATAGTTTTTTATTCAAGTAATAAAATTTATTCATATTTCTGCTTAATCATTTTAATCTTTGATCGATAGGTTATAGGACTTGTTATTGGCATTCGTGTGCAGATCAAGAGTTCCAAGATTAAGGTTGCATCATGACCAATTTGATGTTCGGAGGCAGTCATATAATTTGTTTTATTTTGTATAGATTTGTTTAGCAAATTCCAAGGCCACATGTGCATATGGTAGTCACGATAAGGACATGCGATTGTTCCTTGTGTACGGAGCCCATTTAATTGAGTTTAATGCCTCACGGCTATCACTTAGGGGTGTTTGGTTCATGGAAGTGAGCCTAGAAGTGATGGAACTGGGCTCACTTCCATGAGTTATGTCTGTTTGGTTACCAAAAGTGAAAGCAAAAGTTGGAAGTCCCACTTTCGAAAACTCCCACACTTCCTACTTTTGACTTCCTTGAAAAATCCCCAAAAGTCACACTTCCCCCAAAAATTAGAAATCTGACTACCGTGGGTTCCATTTCATTTTTTTATCGCATCCTCCACCTCCTTTCTCCTTTCCCCTATCATTTGAATAAAAGTTGAATTAGCCATCTCCCCGGATCTAGTCCGCCTCATCAGATCCAGTCCGTCTCGGCAACTTTTCGATGCATCATCATCCATCTCTTCATATCTCAACTCATCATTGATCTCACCAAATCTCACCGGATCGCCGGAACATCGAAAAGCCTCCATCTCACTGGATCACCGAAATTGTCATCATCCATCTCCGTGTCACCAAATTTCTGAGGTATTTTACAATTTCTCAAACTGGATTTCTCTTTGTCCTTTATTTTGTTGTTGAATGTATCATGATCCCTTCCCATCTATCCACTAATGTCTTGTTTTCTTTCTGAAATTTAGGCTTTCACTCTATACTTCTTTCATTTTGTCTTGGGTTTTGGGGAAAATAGCATTGATTGAGTGTGAATTGGGTGTTTTTCATGTGAGAAGGTTGCAGGAGATGAGGTTCCGCGGCCATTTGTTATTATCAATGATGTTGATAATGTATTTTTGTCCTAATTGCTTGTTACTTTGAGAACGATGCGTGATTCTACTTCTTCAAAATTCGATTTTTTTGTATTTCTAGTTTTGCTTTGTTTTTTTGTGTTCTTTCTAGTTTATTAATGTTGACTTACTATGTTTAGTTTTTAAGTAATTTAGTGAATTTTTACTGCAATTTTCCCATTTTTCTTTTGACAAATGACCTTTTGCAACTTCACCTCTACTGAGGTAGCTGTATGTTCTTTATCACATTTACGAAAAATCTCTGTAAGTAGTAGTCTGAATTTTGATGTTTCTTTTCTTCTATTTTTATGTGTGAGTTTAAGCTTGTGAGTATTTTTGTGGTGTTTTTTAGTGTAGTATTATAGCACTTCTTTATTTTTGTCTTGGCTTGCAACCGAATTTAGTTTGTATGGAGAATGGCATGCATACCTTTGCTTCTCTTCTGGATCAAGATTGTCCTTTTTTTTGTTGATTTTGCTTTAGTTTCAGGCTTCTTCTAAGGTGTGCCACTTTTTCTTCTTTGAAACATGTTAACAGGATTGTGGTTTATTTTAGATATTTGTTTGAACTTCAAAAACTTTTTAGCAACCACATGAAACATGTTACCAGGCTTCTTCTATGTTTATATTTATTTATTTATTTGGTTGGGGGATAATCCAATTCAAGCAAAATATTGAATAATTACCCAATTATTAATTCTAAATTTATTAAAAAATAATTTGTGTAATTTAATAACTATTGCTTAAAAAGGCCAAATGAATTGTTATATATGTATCTTTCACTGAATGAAATGTTATTTTTATTTAATACCAATAAATGGAAAAGAAGAAGAAGAAAAAGGAGTAGATAGAGTATTAGAATGTGCATTTATTACTTAGAAAATGACATACTTTGTGTTTGGCAAATGGGTTAGTGAGTTGGCTCGTATTAATGCCATTTTTAATCTTCTATTAATAACCAAGGTCCATGAAGTTCAATGAATAATCAAACTAAGATAAAGCCATAAAAAGAAAAAATTAATCAGAAATTTCAAATTGGATTTATGCGATTCATAATGCATTCCAAACAACAAGTTATATATATATATATACACAAAAATAGGAGTTCAGTAGTTGATCCGAATGTACAAGTTCTAGGACTCCAATCTTTGTGCATTTTTGCCATTCCTGTGCCTTTCATCCTTTCTTACTTTGATATGTCTATCGACTACATATCATCCTTAGCTTTCTATTAAACTGTTTTCATCTTAATTTGTTTATGCTTGCACCAAAATTCATGCAATTAATGGCAAGCCTTTTTTCTAACTTTTAATGCTTTGAAGTTAGATAACTTTCAATCATTGAATTGAGTTTTTTTTCCAAATAATTGCTTTTAATATTGATGGATGGTTGGATCTCAAACCCAAAAGCAAAATTGTACTCCGCCACATTCACGATGATGGTAGTTGTTTTTTGGATTATAAACGAACAATTAGGGATACGTACTACACGTAGACTTGTGGAACCCTCTATGTTTAGAGACTTGACTAGGAAGCGGCACATGGGATCGCATTTTAAGGAACGACAAAGATTATTGTGTTAGCTACCTCAGGATGGATGTTAGACCCTTTCATGTATCTTGCATCAATCATGCGTGACAGGCATCTTCTTCATGATACAAGACATGTGTCCATTGAAGAACAATTAGCTATATTTCTACATGTAATAGGCCACAACACAAAGAATAGAACCATGCAAGTTGAATTTCTACGCTCTGGTGAAACTATTAGTAGCTACTTTAATGATGCTCTATATGTTGTTTTGTATCATTCGAGATGACTTCAATTTGTACATCCCCCAAAGAATTAGTTGTCATCCAGACATAGAGAACAACTCGAGTTGGTATCCATATTTCAAAGTAAGTAAACATCTCAAACAAATAGAAATTATTTTAATTATAAAATTAATATAATTATGTTAATTCACGCACAATCATTTAATTATAGGATTGTATCGAGTTATTGGATGGAACACACATAGTAGCATTTGTTCCACTGGAAGAGTTGCCACATTTCGGAGGGCGTAAAGGCCCAACTCAGAATGTGCTTGCCATAGTTGACCCAGAGCTTCAGTTTACCTACGCCTTGGCGGGTTGGGAAGGTTCTATGAATGATTTTACTGTTTGAAAGATTATATATCGCATCCCCAGCCTGAGGGTTTGAGGGTTTATAGAAGGTATGTTCATTAGATGTTTAAGTATGAAATTATGTAATGCAATGGTCTAAGCTTTGGGTATTTGGTGTAGAGAAATATTATTTGGTAGATGTTGGCTACACCACCATGACGGATTTTATTGCTCGCTATCATGGAGTTAGGTATCATCTAAAGGAACATAGTGATTGTACATCCCACTAATCCGAATGAATTATTCAGATTTAAGACATGCATCTTTACGCACAAGGGTTGAACATGCATTGGTACACTCTAGAATCGTTTCATAAATTCTTACATCACAACCATTCTTCCCATTCAAAACTCAAGTGAATCTAGTATTGGTGGCTTGTATCTTACATAATTTCATTTTACATGTTGACCTGAATTATGATCACATTTTGCAATTGTCATCTACTGAAATTGAAAATGTACGAATTGTATCTCAAAACCGATCCCAACATGAGCAAAGAGAAGAAAATAGGCTTTGGGTTGAATTGAGAGATAAGATTGCTAATGACATGTGGTTACATTATACAACTTATAAAATGGTGTGATATTGACTACTATGTTTGCTTAAAAATGGTTATATAAGCATTTTGTGTTGTTATTTGCATCTCAATGTTTGGAAGGGTGCTGTTATTTGCATCTTATAATTATTATTGTTAGTGTTGCTTAAAAACAGTCTATTATACTAGCAATTGTAAATATATCTACTAATTGTAAATAGCTTGTTTGGGATTAATTACTTATGAGTAACTTAGTAAGCATCATGTGTTTCCCAAATTATGCCATTTTTAGCAATGTATGTATGTATGCCCATATCAAGAAACATGGGCTTCTTAGATAGTCTTTGTTCATTTAATAGTTTATTGTAATCTCATCCTCAATTTTTTTACATTCATTTTTACATCCTCCTGCTGAATGCCATTGACATTTCAATGCATAGGAATTATTAATGTTAAAGCTTATCCTAAGAATGACTGATATCTACTTTGTAAAAGCTTGTTCAGAAAACATGCATGTCTCTTTTGTGGTGTACACCAGTACATGTTGATCACATTATGAACTCTATTTTAGTTGCCTATATGAATTGCAGAGTTCTAAATATCTCATATATCGCATATCTCATGCAGATAAAAAGTTATTAGTTTAGAAACTCATCATTATAGTTTTATAATAAAAGAAACTGCATGGCCTCACTAAATGAATGTCTTTGAGCCTTCATGAATCATGAATTATTGTAGAGAACACTATATGAGCTTGAGATTCACTTGGAAGAGCTTTGATTTAGTATATGACTTGGTATGATATGGGACACATTGAGAAGACTATTGTATATGACTGACATTGTTATTGTTGTCATAGGTTTTTCAGTTTTCAAAGAGATGGATGATGGTATGGCTGGGATTGGTTCCTCATCAGGAGCACGTGCGTGGCGTGGCATTCCAAATAAATGTTGGAAAGCCTAATATAACGACTTTCTTATCCTTGTACTTGTGGAACAAGTTAACAAGGGGCTGAAATGTGACAAGTCATTCAAGATGCCAGCATTTGTCTATGTTGCCAATGCTGTTAATGCCAAGTTTAAGATTGATTTCACTGCTGAAAATGTTGAAAACCACTACAAAACACTGAAGACAAGATATTATGAGATTAAGAAGACAAGGGAGCTGAGTGGCGCCAGATGGAATGATGCAGAAAAGATGATTAATCTACCACCTGAAGTATACGAAGCATACACAGAAGTAAGTTAATTAAAATTAAATTCCATTAGTTACACGCATTGATAATGGACTACACTAATTGACTTTAAATAATGCAAGCACATCTAGTGGTAATACATTATATTAATAGGTCGTTGAAGAACTATGATGGATTATGCATCATTTGTGGAGACGATAGCATGACTGGAACATATGTGACCTCTTTATTCGTGAATATTGAGGAGGGTTTACATGAGGAAGAAGATTTAGAGCCAGAAGATCAGACAAATGATATACCTACAAACAATGAAAATAATGGTAATGGTAGCCCGGCTACTGCTATTGTTAGACCTCAATGGCCACCAAGAAGAGGTAACGTACAAGTTGATGGAAATTCTATGATAGACTTGATAAGTGCAGTTAATAGGATGGTTGAAGCAATTGAAAACCCTTCACCCATGACAGCATTGATCTACAAGCGGGTGCATGAAGTTGATGAATTTGACCTTAATATATTAGACGTTGTGTTTGAATACCTTGATGATAATAAAAGAAAAGGTAGGAAGTTCATAGAAAAACATTGGACATGAGAAAGGCTTGGATTGAGAGGTTTGTGAGTTCCCACATGGCTTGATATTATGTGGAGATCGAGGACCATATATTTTGTGTTAGACTATTCGTATTTTCTTTGTCTTGGATTGTTGGATGTTGTTCCTAATGTTGTAGACTTTTATAGATGTTGTTTTTTTGTGTTAGACTATTTGTGTTATCCTATTTGTATTTTCTAATGTTGTAGACTTGTATGCATGTTGTTTCTTTGTGTTAAACTATTCATATTTTCTAATGTTATTTGTATGTTGTTACTAATGTGGAGATGAACAAATTATTTGCACATGCTCCCTTTCCCTCCCATTAATTATAAATAAAAGGATTACAAATATTATTTATGTATATTTGTTGTTAATTAATTTATTAACCGAGTTGTGTTGGTTAATTAATTTGTTAACCAATAATTTCATGTATAATATATATAAATATTTAACGAAATATAACTATTTATCCATAATTAATGTAATGCTTTTAATATATATAAATATCAAATTGTATAAAAATAATCTAGATAATGCTTTTAATATGTATAAGCATTTAAAGATAAAATTATTTATCCATAATAATTACAATTTTGTAACTACATGTTATAGGTGGTAATCTCACCATCACTTGAAAGTGGCAATTATACACACTTCCATGTCAACCAAATGCATGGAAGTGTTGTAGTTAAACTTGCTAATCATCACTTCTGTGAACCAAACAATGGAAGTGACCAAAAAGTATCTCACTTCAATATTCAACCAAACATCAAAAAGTAACACTTCCATCAAGAAGTGAGATTTCTGGAGAAGTGAGACTTCTCAGACTGCTCCACTTTTCTCCCACCTCCATGAACGAAACACCCCCTTAGTTCAAAATGGAGACAAGCACCCGAACCCAGGGACGTGCACGTGTTGGAGTAAGGCTCAATGCCGACCTACATGCCCTCACCTTGGGCAGGACATAAGGTTTGATCCCGGGTCCTCCCTGAAACGAACGCTCTACGCAAGATGCACAATATCAATTGACTCAAAGACGGTTGGTGTAAATATTTTTTTAAAAAAATAATACTTTTTACTAATTCCATTTAAAGAATGCCCGTGAGGAGAAATAAAGGTAATCTTCGGCATCCACTAATAAATCCTCTAAAAAGTGAATTGAATTCAGATATTCGGAGCAAATCAAAATTTCCACCTTCTATTAATTTATGATTACAAGTTTAAGCTGCATTTTCTCTAAAAATTAAAACATGACCAAGTTATTCTTTTATTTCTTGAGAAGTTTCACGGAAATCCTCAATCAAAGGCAACTTTCACTGTTCCATTAAAAATCTCCATCTTTGTGGAGTTATATAAATCATGGATGTCACAGTCAGTTGGTAACTTGGTATCATAGAGATTAGAGAATAAAATATGTCCCCAGCAAGAGGACATCGAAGCCATGTCCAAGTTTTCTTTCTTGGTTGGCAGGCAATGTTTGACTACGAAGATCATATATGGTCAAACTGGTGGGGCTGACTTTGTGGTAACTAGAGCTAATAAAAAAATTGTTGTGGCAGGTGCTATAAGAATAAAAGCTAATTCAATAGTTGAAGTTGAACTTTATACAGTCGAGGTTGTGCTCAAAGTTGCTGTTGAACAGAGATTGAATATTTTCATCATCTTCATTGACTGTAGAAGGCTTAAGCAAATTCTAAGTGAAGCTAGAAATGACAACAATTGGTGGCTCAGGCAAAGAATAGCTGATGCTAAAAATAGACATGATATTGATAACAAGCACATCATTATCATTCCTTGAAGTTGGAATAGGATTACTGATCAGTCGGCTGCTCATGGTAGAAGCTCACATGTCATTTCTCTATTTTATAGGGTTTTAGATCTCCTTAGGTGGTTGATTAAAGTCATCAAACAGGATGGGTTTTACTTGTAATTTCTTGGTTAGTCTTCTGTTAGCTTTATATTTTCCGTTGTTTTTGTTTATCTTTGTGTTTTCTTTAGTTTCACTTAATAAAATAAATACAGTGTAGCTCCTTTTCTTTGAAAAAAAATGCTGGCGGAAGCAAAGATATGCATATAAAATACCTGTTACTTAAAATATATTTTAATATTTTAATGAAAATTTATAATTGATTGTTAAATGTTGTTATTTAAAAAATAAATATTTATGAAAGAGTTTATTTGTTCGGGCAATAGGTTTTATCTTCAAGGAAGTTTCAATGTAATTCAACCAGACTCCACCTTTGACTATCCCATAAAAAAGTCTCAATTTTTGCTAATATATATAAAACACAGAAGTTATACATTCAAAATACTAAAAAATAGACGCTACCTTCAGGCTCCAGCTGCTACAATGGTTCACTTGATCTCCAAATGCATGGTGAAAGCCAGCCCACCACCAAAGCTCCCAGCCGACCAGAAATGCCACTTAGCCACATGGGACCTAGCCATGCTCTCTGCTAACTACATCCAAAAAGGCCACCTTTTTGCCAATCTTCCTGCCAACCCTCTCCATTGACAACATTATCCTCAACCTCAAAACCTCCCTCTCTGTCGCCCTCCACCACTTCTATCCTGTGGCCGGCCGTTTTGCCACCCAACATGAACTTGACAGCGCTGGTAAGGTGATTGGCATGTCTGTCTTCATTGATTGCAACAATGAAGGAGTCGAATTTGTTCATGCCGAGGCTAAGTCGATCTCAGTGGGGGATGTTCTTGCAGCATCCTCTGATGTCCCTGATTTTATCAAATCTTTTTTCCAGCTTGATGGTGCTAGTAACTATGATGGTCATTCTTTTCCTCTGCTAGCTGTTCAGCTAACAGTATTAGCTGATGGCATCTTCCTCGCTTACTCTTTTAACCATGCGGCTTCAGATGGCACTTCTTTCTGGCATTTCATGAACACATGGGCGGAGATCTCCCGCACAAAAACTACTGTTCCGTCTAGACCTCCCGTTCATGATCGATATTTCATGGATGGAGTTAAGCCTCCATTGAAACTTCCCTTTTCTCACGAGTCTGAGTTCCTTGACAGGCACTCTCCTCCTCCTCTCCGAGAGAAAATGTTTCACTTCTCCTCAGAAGCCATAGCAAAACTGAAAGCAAAAGCCAACCAAGAGAGTGGGACAAACAATATATCTTCGTACCAGTCCATCAGCGCACTGATATGGCGATGCATCAGTCGCGCCCGCGGACTCCCGGAGGATAAACTGACCACCTGCCGTGTGTCCATTCAGAACCGTGCGAAGCTGCAACCATCTCTATCTCCAAACTACTTCGGCAACTCCATCAACACGCTCTGCATGACAGCGACAGCAGGGGAGCTTCTTAGGAACGGGATTGGGTGGGCGGCGTGGAGGATCCATGAAGCAGTGGTGGCACACAGGGATGATGCCATTCGTGGGACTGTGAGAAACTGGATGGAGGCTCCAGTGTTTTATAAGTTGAGCTTGGTTGATGAGTCCACAGTGGCGATCTCGAGTTCACCGAGGTTTGATATGTATGGGTGTGAGTTTGGATGGGGCAAGGCTGTGGCGCTGAGGAGCGGGAGTGCTAATAAGGTTGATGGGAAGGTGATGCACTACCCTGGTTGGGAAGGAGGTGGTAGTGTTGACTTGGAGGTTTGCCTTCTTCCAAAGTTCATGACTGCCCTTGAATCTGATCCGGAGTTCAAGGAAGTCGTTTCCCCTGCCGTGCCTCTGCAAGTTCATTTGCCCTAGGATGTCTAATTATTGTGAAAGTTTAGTATTTGAATGGATAATTTAAATGTTATAATAATTAAACGTTTCAATAATGACAATAAACAATTGTATGTGGAACAAGTATCATATTCATAAGGTGATGACCATTATAAGTAGAGTAAAGCTATTTGAACCGAAAAGACTTCACGAAAATTTGGCAGGAATGACATGGACGTCTTAGGTGGCATCCACATTACTTCCACTTAATTACATCACTTCTCTCTCTTTTCTAGTGCCTTCTATTTCTCTTCACCTCTTTACCCCTTCATTTGGATGACACAATGCGTTGGCTGGCGATCATCAGCTCTCGGCAAGAGGCTCTACTGCTCTCTTTCCCCCTCACGTCCACTCTCTTGATTGCCACTGCCCTCATGCCAATCCTCCCTCTGTACACCCTGCTCAGCGACCCTCTCCCCAACTCCCTCCCTGCCATCACTCCCACCAACATCAGCAATCAATCAAAAGAGCTTGAAGTCAAGGAAAGAGAGTGAGAGACAGAGAAGATACTGATACCTCTAGAGAAATCATGAGTGGCTGCGCAGATCTCAGAGAAACAGAACCTTGCCAGCAACCCAGCAACCGTGAGATACACTATTCCACTGACTCCACCGTCGCACCCACATCCTCAACTCCACTGTACTCCGGCCTCACCAAAAGCAGCACCGCCATCACCTCTGCCTAGCCACTGAAACTGAACTCGAAAGACGAGTTCAATGAGTCAGCACGAACCTCAATGAGCAACCACGAGTGATTGTTCTCAGAGCCACAACCACCATCCTTACTCTAATCATCCTCTCCAACTCCACCACGCCACCATAGTGGCACAGCGGTAGCAGACGAGGACAAGAGGGTAAGAGTCCACGTCATTATTCTCCGGCATTCGGCTTCGTCTCCATGTGGGGAAGCTTGGATGGTGCCGAGATTCCCTGCTCCTCCTCCATGAGCTTCGAGCGTGCTTGAGCTCATGATGTATCCCATCGATGGCAAGAGAAAGAAAGAAAGAGAGTGAATAGCAATAAATAATGATGAAATGAGCTGTTGGTGGTCGGTGAAAGTGGAGAAAAAAGAAGAATGTAGATGAGAGTTGTGTGAAGATGGAGAAGAAGACAATGGAAATGCACCAGAAAAGAATAAAAACATGAAGTGATGTGGATGCCACGTAAGGCAACCACGTCATTCGTGCCAGGTTTTCGTGAAATGTTTTCGTTCAAATAGCATGACTCTTATAAGTATATCTATTCGGTCTTATTTAGAGGTCCACTTCAACTAATTCACACCTATTAATATGAAAATCACTTAAAATTAATAAATAGTTTTTAACTCTATAAAAAAATACTAACTTACCAAAAATTACTCTTACCTAAAAAAAAATTTATAAAATTTTCATTAAATTTTCTTTTTATTTTAATTATATTTTTTTATTCTTTTTTAGAATGGTGTTTAATGCTTTCCCAAAAAATATTAAAAAGTGTATAACTAAAAAAAAAATTGAATCCTATATAAATTTATTAAATAGACATATTAAAAGGAAAGAAAGCTTTAGAAGTAACACGTAAATAGTATGGAGTTAGTGTATATTTTGGTGGACCACTTAATGCAAGCTTGTTTAATTATTTTAAAATACCTTATGAAGTTAAATCAATGTTTTCAGAACCGGACCAGGAAGTGAACCGGCCAACCAACCGGGTCATGGGTCAATCGGTTGGACCGGATGACCCGGTTTGGTCGAAGCAAATGATGTAATAATTATATTTATATATATATATATATATATATATTCTCCAAAATTCTAAACTCACATATACATTCCATGTCCAATTTAATCTAATGACAAAAAACTACACCTTATTCATCACATAATGTCAAATGGTAAAAACAATATTAAAGAAGAACATCTAAATAATAGTTAGAAAATCTAACAATATTACAAAGAAAGAAAACTTAACAATGTCACAATATAAATGAAAATTTAACATGGTCTCAACAACATGAAAAATTTTTTTAACAAAGTCACAACAACATCACAACAACATGAAAAGAAAATTTAACATTGTCACAAGACTTGTAGTAACATGAAAAGAACATCTAAGAAGGTCACAACAACATGCATACCTAAAAAATAAAAGGTTTAGCAAATAAAAAACATAACATCATCATCTAATTTCTTGGAGGGGGTGGAGGAGGGGATGGTAGCCAATCTTCTTCATCTAAATTATTGCTAGTCATTCCTTGAAAACCGACTATTTCATGGGCACTATCTTCGGTGATTATCAAATCATCTTGTTTATCATCACCTATAAATTCATTTACATGAATTAATCAATGACCTCTGCCTATTATCTGTCCATCCATCGCCCATAATTGTGCATCCTGTTTCAGCCCAAGTCTTTTGAAAATCATCGATAATTAATTTCACTTGTTGCTTACAATCTCTCAACAAATTGACCCCCCAATGCATGATATGTAGGACCTGTGTACCCATGGCCCATACTTGCTATCTTGCTAATTGTAGTTTGATAAAATGGAGAATTGACAGCATTCAATGGTATACATGCATCATAAAGCCACTTAGCAATTGTCATATCAGTATCATGCCACCTCTCCTTACTTTGCATAGAAGCTTTTATAGTTGGTTGGGTAGGATTGCCAACTCCATGTTTAAAATGAGACCCAATGCCACAACTAGCTTTTCGTTTCCCTTTAGAGGATATCTCCACACATGTAGTACTTTTACCAACCAAAACATCATCACCTTGGCATTTCATGCATAGACTCTCCATAAACATCGGTATCATCATAAACTCCTTTTTTTCTTTGGCTCTTTTGAACATTTTCTTGTAATGATCCTTGAATCATAAAACAAACATCAGAAAGGACTTTTTCGCATGAATCAACATTGTTTTTTGATCCGGCAAGATGTTGTTTCATTCGATTGATTCCCTCGCCCGCATTTTGCTTTTGGCAAAAATTACAAATGAAGATCCTTCTTACTTGAGAATTTTTCCCCTCAGTTACATATCTCCATGCAATATCTTTTTTTTGTCAGATATGTACACCAGAAGAAGGTTGCTCAGTAGATTCAACTTCATTTGACGGTGTTGATTGAGACCCAATAGTTTGAAACCCACCACACAAATGGAAAATGAACTACAAAAGTTAGTTAAGATACTCACAATATCATAATAAATGAACTACAAAATTGATCATGAATTATTTAATATTGTAATGAAAGCAAAAGAATGGTATTTGATGGTCCTGAATTATATTGATAGATATTTTCATGAGGTTCTCTCTTTTATTTTCAAGAAGGTAAACCAAGACAATAATGTATACTTAAAACATTGCTTATGATAATAGATATGATCATTATTAATTCTAAATAATTACAAACAAATATATAGTCCATTATATCAGCATCATATGATGATGACGTATAAATACACACACACACACACACTCATGAACAAGAGCCCAAAGTTAGAAACAATGGAGAATAGCTAGCAAAGCCCACCATCACAAGCAAGAGCTTCAAATCTTGTATTCTATAAATCTCACAAAACATTATGTTTGATGAAAATGATCTACCAAATTCTTTACTATAAAAAAAGGAAAAAAATGAGGCAAGAGAGATGAAAATAATAAAAATAAAAAAACTAGAAAAATAAGCAATATATATATATATATATATATATGAAGAGGCAGAAAGTATTGTGGACACCATGGCAGTCACTAAAGCATTGGGTGTGGGTCTAAGTCCAGTTAAGCCACAACATACTACGAAAATTGTTTCATGATAACAAGCGATGATTTGTATGCCATTAATTAATGCATTGCCATCCTTGTTATTTATTTATTTTAGTAAAATAAAATTATTTGTCCTCTCAAAAGGAAAATAAGAAACAAATAGTCTTAATGCAAACAAAAAAACCAAGAATAACTTATCCTGAATTAAAGATCTTATTTCAACTAGTCTTAGATTAATGCAAACATTAATTGAAGATTTGCAAACCTGTGAAGAGTTTGAAAGCAATGGGAAGTTCTCTTCTTTGTGAGGCCTAAAACTCCAAGGTCAATGATCAATGGCTTGGCTCTTTGGTCTCTGTTTTTATTTTAGAAAGAAAAGGACAAAAAAAAAATCAGAAAAGTAATATCCATTGTCCAAGAAAGACTAAATAATGAACTGTGAAGAAGATCTACAAATCATGGGTTACAGGCTTGAAAGTTGAAACACTAAAAAGGGGGTAGAACCTTCACCAAATCCAAGCGGGCAGAGCATGGCGCAATCGGCACTGAGGAATCAAAACGCAAACCATGATCTCTTCTCCCTAGGGTTTCAAGTTTCAACGCGAAAAAACACCTTCTCTTCTTGAGTTCCTGGCCTTTTATCTAAAGTTAAATCAAAAATTTTAGAACCAGACCGGATTGCCGGCCGGTTCCAGGTTCTGCCGGTCCGACCGGCCAGTTCGGTCCGGTTCTGAAAACATTGAGTTAAATACAACTGGCACGAAGAATTTTTTGTATTTTGTTTTTCATTTTTTTTAATGATAAATCAAACTTACTATTTTATCAAAGTTGATTTTGGTTTTTTTTCCGGTCATCCAAGATGGTTGTCCAAATCAACCCAGAGTTACCTAAAGCTTTTTTGAATAATATAATTTTATAAGATTCAATAATTTAAATAATAACCTCAAAAATCATGAACTAGCAGAAGTAATATAAACTATTATATGTACACAACGTAAAATATCATTTGAAAAGGCTCTTGGAATAAATCAAATAAAAATAGAAATCACACCTACGAAGAGCATATATCTTGTAGTCAAGCAAATAAAGTGGTTAAAATTGGTTAATATTGCTTTGGAGCAATCTGCTAGTTTTGTGTTTTGTAGTTGTATTTTAGATTTCTTGAAATACCTTTTATATTGAGAGTGAGAAGCTTCCTTCCGCTCCACTTACTCCTATCACTACTACATAACTACACTTATGCAGTGGTCATAAACCGTTGCAAAAGGCCTTACAACAATAGGTTATTACAGCGGTCCAATAAATCCTATGTAGCGGTTTTACACCGTTACCTAAACAATTCCAATTGCGATTAGTTTTTGTAACGTCTTTTAATTATGTAGCGGTTACTTCATATACTAAAGTGATTTATTTTGCAATGGTTATCTTATATAATGCAGCGGCTTCACAATACCTAGTGTATCGGTTTTTTTAATACCTATTGCATCAGTTTTATAATATCTATTGCAGCGGTTTTATAATATCTATTGTAGCACTTTAATAATACATTTTGTAGCTGTCTTATAATATCTATTATAGCAGTTTAATAATAGATTTAATAGTAGTTTGGTAATATATGTTGCAGCGGTTTAGGAATAGCTAAAGCAGCGGTTGTGTAAAAACTATTGCAATGGTTCCATCGAATCTATTGCAGTGGTTTAGAATAACTACTGCAACAATTAATAAAATCCATTGTAGTGGTTTTATAATCCTGTACCATTTTAAAAATAATAATTTTAATAATTCAATTTAATAAAATTATAACATTATCAAACATCATCCTAACATAATAAACACTTATCGCCAACATCACATTAAAATTGACAAAAAAATATTTAATAACATAAGAATTCTAATAGAAAACTAATTAATACAAAACAGTTTTGAAGTTAATACAAAATAAGTTATCGTCAATGTTTTTGGATGAAACCAACTGAAAGTATAATATCATTGTCCCTGTAATTATAACAAATTAGTTAGTAAAAATAATAAGGAGAAACTTGTGCAATACATGCAATTTATATTACTTAACGTAATGATAAAATTTTTACAAGAAAATGATACTATAAACTATATTCCAACATAATGACATTAACTAAAATGATAATTATTATAAAAGAATACTTGAGGTTCATGACTATTAGCGAGATGATATATTACGTGCATGTATTGCTTGAGTTAGTGTACTATTAGCATCTCCTGGGAAACCAAAATTCAAATTAAATCTAGGAACTTGGTTGATATTCATTCTTGGAACCAAGGCTTGGAGTTGTGACATCATAAAAAAAAATTGTTGTTGTACATATGATTGCAAAGATGATTTGTAAGCCGCCAGTTGTTTTTCCATTTCTTTTCTCACTTCTTTCCTCATCTGTTCCTTTGAAATCTGTTAGTGTAACACTCTTCCCATACAAACAGACAATCCCGCTAGTTCACTGTAAGTCAAAAAAAAAAAAAGAATTAAAACCACATTAAAAGTGTTTCTTAAAGCTCAGCACATAAGACCCCTCACACTAATCCCAAACCTTGACGATGGGTTTCCTTCCATAAATATTAACAATATTATTATTTATAAAAAAATAATTTCAGTATGTGGTTGCAATCAATTTTTGCAGTGGGTTGCATGTGATATGGGCAGTGAAGTGTGTGTAGGCTCTAACATAGCCAGCTATCCCACATTTACATCTAATATTTACCTCAATGACTTCATTAAACCTTATGTTTGGATAAGTACTGCTACACTGGTAAAAGGTTTTCTTTACTCCTCTCAACTCTCATAGACTAAGAAACTACATGGAAAGTACCCATTCTCAGAACTACTAACTTCTTATTTCTTAGAATAGCAAGTACTTGGTGTTAAGACTTACCTAGTACTAATTCCTTCTGTCAAAAAAGGTGAATGACCATTCCCATTCATAGAAAATGTTAATATAATCAACTCTAGAGATAACAGTAATCACTTCTCACATGCAAAACAAAGGCAGGAAATTTCATGCTGATCATACAACCTGTAACATGACAATCGCATGAAAACATTAGATTTAGGCATAATTAAAGATTGTTGTTTGGTGAAGACTGATTTAGCTATGGGATAAGATTCACCATGTGCATTGAACTTCAGAAAGTTCAGAGCCTCAACATTGCAACCAACTCTACATACTAAGAAAGAAAAATCTATTCCCTCTATAGATGAACTAAATACTCAGTTTGGTACAAAAGAGAACTAGATGAAATGGCGAGAGAGATTAACTTATGTCCATGTATATATATACATATATGACATGGCGTAACTATCATATCATACCTTCAATCTTCAATGTAGCGGTGGATGAGGGGCACTTGGACGCATTAGAGTCTTTGAAGCACTAATCCTGATATATTCACAAGGATTTAAGTTCATCTCATATCAGGCTGACCAAATATTAGTAACACAACAAATACCAGAGTCAGAAGTGTCGCCTTATTGGCAAGGATCCAAGAACCACTTCGTGCAGTTTAGAGCAGTTATCACACTGTTAGTCTGAAAGATTATGAAATTATAGATTAAACATGTTGCTGAAAATCTATAAATGAGTTCCAATACTTCTCACACTACTAACAGTGTTATTAGAGAAAATAAGATACTCCGGAAGCAAGCTGTTCTTAATATAATTATCATGGAAGAAAATCAATTCAATAGAAACATCATAGAATCATCATAGAAAATAGTGTTCCATATCACCACACAACATAATATTTTATTTGAAATCCTATCAAATCTAAATGGTCCCCAAATAAACCTACAGCTTGATATGGTTGTCAATGAATAACTTGCATCAGACAACAATAATTGTAGGTTGTGGGTGCCTTAATCGCTCACACCAAATATCTTGAATAAAGGTTCACATGCTATAAGCCTTTGGAAGTCTACATAATTCACAATGGTTTTTCACATATTCTGAATTTGTGGATTTTCATGGAGATTGATAAGCAAGTGAAAAGATTGTAAGTATTAAAGGAAATCAATAGATTTGTGTTGAAGGATACTCATAGTGCATGCTGGTCATTTGAGAAACTAGGCATTAGAATGGTTTGTATGTAAGTTATATGGGAATGGAAGTTGGTCATTTGTTGTGTCTTTGGTATAGTACTTGTGAGTCCTTTATTTATCTTAGTTATGTTGTGTCTATCAACCTTGTTAGGTTGACTGTTTTTTTGTGGGCTCTCACTATATATGAGAGCCTAGTATTATATTTCCAGCAAGAATTGAACATTTGAATATCAAAAGACCAGCTTCCTCTTACTCTTTCTTCAACCTTCACTCTTATCTCTTGTTACATCATCACTTTGCTCACATCTACAATGGTATCAGAGACATATGAAAGCACAGCCTATCCAAGCTCCACTTTCAACCAGTGTTCCTGTCTTCAAAGGTGAGAACTTCAACCTTTGGAGCCTTAAAATAAAAACTATGTTTCGTTCAAAAAGCCTTTGGAGCATTGTTGAGAATGGAGTCAATGAAGAAGGAAAAGAAGAAGTTGTTGAAAAGATAAGAGATGCTGGTGCAAGTGCCTTGTATCTTATTCAATAAGGAGTAGATGAGAAGATCCTTATTCAAATCACGGAGTCTCTAACAGATAAGCAAGCATGGGATACTCTACAAATAGAGTATCAAGGATGCTTTAAAATTCTCTCAATTAAACTTTACTCTCTCAAGTCTAAGTTAGAAACACTGAGAATGAAGAATGGTGAAAAGATTCAAGACTATATCACCAGAATCTTGGATGTTGTCTATCAGTTGAGGGTTCTTGGTGAATCAATGGAGGAGACAATTGTGGTTGGAAAAATTTTGCGAAGACTCAGCCCAACCTTCAAGCATGTTGTCTCTTCCATTGTGGAAACCAAAGATCTTGGAAAGCTCACTGTTAAAGAGCTTAGTAGATCTCTCAAGGGACATGAAACCATATTCACCTTGTCCTCAAGATAAGAGGAAGCACTACAAGAAAAACTACTTTTTGCTATGACCAGTTACCATCGCAAAAACTTAAATGTCGTCGTAAAAGGTTTTTTCGACTGCATTTTGCCGTCACATGCCATCGTATCTACTTCCATCGCAAAAGATAGTTATTGCAACCAACCTTCGTAAAAACTATTTTTTTCGACAACATGAAGCCGTCGCAAAAAATTTAAAATCTAAGGCAATGAAATGTTATTGCAACGGCAAATAGTTGTCACAATTAGTGTTATTTGTGATGACATATTGATCATCGCAAAAGATATTATTTGCAACAAAGAGTGGGCCGTCGCAAAAGGTATTATTTGCAACAAAGAATATGTTGTCGTAACAACTTATTATTTGTGACTAACTTTGTGTTGTCGCAAATAAGTGTTATTTGTGACCAATCGGTATTGGTCACAAATGAATATTTTTGTGTGTCCATCCTAATAAATCTTTTTGTGACCAAGTCATTGCAAATTCTATATGGAAAAACGGATAGCATGCACCTAATTAATTCAAATCCTATATTACAATATAATTTAAATTATATAACAACAAGCTCATTTACCACAACATTGACTCAATTTAACATATGAACCTAATAATAGGTTAATATCAATTCATGTCTAACAAAATTAAGTATTATAAGATTCTACAAAACATTGACATAAAAAAATTTCAAAACATGAAACTAAATAAGTGTGAAGAATTAAGTGTTATAGACTTTTACAAAACATTAACTCAATAAAAGTTTGAAAAATGAAATCCAATAAGAGTTGGAAACATTCAAAACATTTAAATCTTCAATCATCGTCATCATCATCATCTTCACAACTATCTTCATTTTCATTGTCATCATCATCTTTTTCGGAATCTTCCTCCAATCTATTCTCATAGCCATCTTTTTCATTAGCATTGCCATGATGGACATCTCTTACATTTTCTTGAGAATTAGCTATCACATCCCTAAAATCATTACCACCTCCCTACACACAAACATAATACATGCAAACATTTTAAAATTCAATAGTACACTATTAAAAGAAAAATTTTGCATTAAAGCCTAAGATGCATATAGGTTTGGTACGAGTATTAAATAATATTAGTGATGAGATAGTTAATTATAGGATTTTGTATATACTATAAACGTAATAGTATTAAAGGAAAATGAATAAGATAACATAAGTGGAAAAAGAATGTGAGATAATAAATTAAAATAACATATAAATAATACATTACATTAATAACATTCTAAAAATCATATAAAGACAATAATTAAAAACATTAAATTATATAATTATACCTATGTAGCTAATTGTATATTAGATAATCCCAAACTTTGCAATACCGCTTGAACCATAACGGGTACTTATTGTTGCAATTTATCAATTGTAGACTCCATTTGCTTCAAATGGTCCTCCCATTCTATTTCCTTCATCTTTTGCTACATGTTTGAGAGAAACTACTACCATACACATCTTTCCCTTGCATACCTGTACCTAATCCAAGAATACGACCATGACTAGGTTCTCCTGTAACATTGCGATATATTTCCCATTCATTTACTATTGAACCTTCAGATGTTGCAGTTGACCAAATATTATCCATTTGATCCTTACATTGAAAAAAATAATTATAAATACTTATTACAATATTAAGACTTGAAGGATAAAAAAAACATTTATTCGCATAGATCTTTTGCTTTCTTAGTAGCCCAACTCTCTCCATCCTTTTTGGTGTGGAATTTTTTAAAGCAATCAATTGGGCCTAGCTCTAACCTTGTTTCTTTGATGCACCATCAAGGGCCTCAACATGCTTCTCACCTTCTCACTCCATCTTGTATTGTATCAAATGCCATTAATATATTATGGCTAATTGCAAGGAGAAGGGGAAAAGTATCTATTTTCATACTTAAAAACAATATCATTATACTACTGAAATCCAAGGCTTACTTATGTGGTACTATTGTTTAAAGGCAAGCACACAATCCAAAAGATTCCACTAGTTATTAAAAGCTTTGTTGGAAGTGGTGAGTTTTTTCTTCAGGTTATATATTTAAAACAAAGCACTCACTTGGAATCAAGAAAATACTCCGAAGAATTGCAATCTTGGAGGTGGTACCTAGATACTCTCAGGTCCCTTCCTTACTCTAGCCAGCCTGACCTTCATTAGGTAAAATCACAAACTTTTGTTACTTATCAGTTAAATTAAACAAGGGTTTAAAGGCAAAGCTTTAACATCAAAATATAAACCCTATTTTGGCATCATATTACCAACATCTATTACCCAAATAATCCAATTGGCACATTCTGCCTTTAAGCAAACTAAAATTAAAAAAAAAAAAACAAATTTCATTATCTTATATTTATTTGAAAAACTCACTAATTAATTTTAGATATTTAAAAACAAACCCATCTTTCCCATTCTTTAAGTAATGGCAATTTCCAATAATTCATTTACTTAGTAGCATGGTTGTTACTCACCTGCTAATATTATTTAATTAATTAAATATTATAAATAAATTTAAAAAAATAAAGGGAGAATTATTGGTCCTCTCATAGTTGTTATGAAATAAATCATTCGTTTACTTAGTGGCATGGCCCGACTAATCTCAGTCAGTTTTGGGGGCGAAGAATTCTCCTTGGAACACTGGTAAATGTTCAAGGAGATAGAAAGACTCAGAAAGGAAAGGATCAAGTAACTCTGAATATTGAACTCTGACTTGTGATCCATGAAAATTATAAATATTGTTATATTCAAGGTCACAAGGCAAATTCTTCCAAAGAATCAATCAAGTACTAAATTATTTAGTTTTAGTAGTAACTAATTACTTCAAACTTAATTGTTGCTTGTTTGCTTGCATACATAGTTTGGTTAAGAGATGAACTCTTTCACCTGCTTTCTATCCGTAGTGTGTATGATTAGGTATTGACTAAATAGTCATTTTAATATATATATATATATATATATATATATATATATTATTTATATATATGTCTTAATTGAAATCATATATAATAAATTGTTAACATTGTTTATTAGTATGTATAAAAAATTCAATGATCATCCTAGGAAGATATATTGTTCAAAATCACTCAAAACAACTCTTTTCTGGGATCTAAATTTGCAGGGTTAACTGCAAACAATTGAAAGATAAAAAATAATACAATCTCAGTAGTTCAAATTCTATGCATGAACAATTCTAACAATATTAGATTAATATATACAAATGAACATATATATAAATTGATACACATGTCTAAACAATGAATAAATGGGAAAAAATAAATAAACCATACAACAGAATAAATGAAATCAGACAACCAACAACCATAACACATGATGTTTAATTGAATAAAAACTAGCACTCTGACAAAATGAGAAATAATACCAATTTTAAATTGTAATAATAATAATAATAATAATAATAATAATAATAATAATAATAATAATTGTTGAAGCATGAACATTTATAGTGATAATACAATGACATAAATTGATCATAAACCTCGCAAATTCACTGAGGCTTTCAAGCTTACCAGTAGTCAAACAATTAGCACCTTCAGGAGCACCAACATCATTGAAAGAACCGCACCAACAGCTTCAAAATAAAAAATAAAAAAGAAATCAGAAATTAAAATAAAACCCTAAAATTTGATCCAGGGTTCTCTTCTCCCCCAAAATAAAGAATTCAGAAAGCCTACCTGGAGCTTTAGATCACGAGGCCCAGAAAAATCGTGAAATATTGAAATTGAGATTGAGATTGAGATGGAAATCTATGACCTAGAGATGAGGACGAGATGATGAGATGCGAGGGAGAAGAGAAGACGATGGCCATAGAAGAGTGGTGGAGCGATGAGGACCGTTGAAGGACTCGACGATGCTGTTGAGGGAGCTAGAGGTGGGGCGAGGCGGTGGAGGGGGAGAGGTGAACAAGGGGTGAGGGAGGGACTGCGACGGGGGAGAAGGAGAGGGGAAGTTGGGCCGTGAAGAGCTTTAGGGCGGCGGCGTTGAAGACACGGCCCATGAGTGCGAGAAGACGATTAATTGAGCACTGAAGATACGGCTGCTAGGTTTTTATAAAACCTAAATGAACCATTGTGAAATAATGAGGGACCGTTGTGAGTGCTCTTTAATGGGTTTTTATAAAACCTAATTAATGGGTTTTTTTAATTAAAGTGTGTGTCATAGTTAGGGATGGCAACGGGTCGGGTCGGGTGCGGGTATTACCATACCCGTACCCGATACCCCGCTAGTATACCCGAACCCGAACCTGAACCCGAACCCGAATCCGAACCCGAACCCGACGGGTTTTAAAAACCCCAACCCACACCCGCACCCGACAGGTAATCGGGTACCCGCGGGTATACCCACCCCGCCCCAATATTAAAAAAATTAATTAAAAATATATTTTTTTATAAAAAAATAATTATAAGTAATTATAATTTTTTTATAAAATAAAATAAAATAAAATAATTATAAAATTACAAGACCAAACAAAGAGGAAAAATAAAAAACCCTAAATTGTTAAGTTGTAGAATATATTAGTGTATATATATATGTGTGTGTGTGTATATATTATATAAATATTTTAGTAATTTTAATTTTGGGTCAGGTACGGGTTCGGGTACTAGTCGGGTATTAGAATTCCCATACCCGCACCCGCATCCTTTTCATACAAATCAGGTTTTACCCGAACCTGACCCGAAACCCAGTCAAATGGGGTTTTACCCGTCAAACTTGGGTCGGGTCGGGTCGGGTCGGGTATGGGTATTATTGCCATCTCTAGTCATAGTTATCACCGGTGTGAGTGCTCTTTTAATGGGTTTCTATAAAACCTACTTAATGGGTTTTTTTTTATTAAAGTGAGTGTCATAGTTATCACCGTTGTGAGTGCTCTTTAATGGGTTTTAATAAAACCTAATTAATGGGGTTTTTTTTATTAAAGTGAGTGTCATAGTTATCACTGTTGTGAGTGCTCTTTAATGGGCTTTTATAAAACCCTAATTAATGGGTTTTTTTATTAAAGTGAGTGTCATAGTTATCACCGTTGTGAGTGCTCTTTAATGGGTTTTTATAAAACCTAATTAATGGGTTTTTTATTAAAGTGAGTGTCATAGTTATCAAGATTTGACTTTTTAATTAATTAATTACATTTAACACATGTTGATTAAAGACTAAAAAAATTAATCATATATAGTATTAATCATGCAAAAGATTTGGATGTATTGGAAATAAACTAAAATATTAAGAAAATAAAAGAATACATTATTTTTATGATTTTATCACTAGGACAAATAGAATATTAGGTTTGAATTCCATAATTAATATACAATTAGCATGGTAATCAAAGCTACAAGTATCACTTGTCTCAATTTTTTAGCTGACTAATTCCATCTCTATATAAACCCTTGTTTCAAAACATCATGTCAAATTTAGGCTTTTAGAATGGTCCATGATGGTAGGTGTCACGGCCTTCCCGATCGCGCCAACGATCACCGCGCGGCGCTCGTCACACCACCAAGGCGCCGAGCCAGCCTACGGCCAAGGATGAGCTACAACGAACAAGATACAAGCAACCATGCACACAAACAAGGAGATTAGAGAGAAAAACATAAACTCTCTATATTGAAACCAAGATTACACCATGAACATGGATAAGCAAAGCCAAGATCTCCACCCCACCAAGGATGAAGAGGAACCAGCCTCACAACCAAGAGGAAAAACTCACCAAGAGTTCTTCTTTCTCTCCTCTTACCCTTTCTAAGGGAATGAGAGCCATATTTATAGAGAAAAACTAATGAGAGGATGAGATCAACCGGATCTCAATAAGAGGCTAAGAATAAGTCACTTGTCACATCAAGACAAGCACAGTGCTACAGTGCCAAGAAACACAACAACGTTTCACTGCATACACACCCGGATCGCTCTACAGTGTCAACCAATGGCACTGATAATCCAGCCAACCCTCTCCCGGTCATCCCTTGCCGGTGCGCTCATCCAGCCTCGGTAGCGCGCACGGCAGCCCGGTATTCTACCGCGCATTCCTCTCTGTAAAGGCGCTCGGCACCGACCCAGCGCCCACATGCTATCCTGCCCACGGGTCGAGCTAAGAGCTCCGCTCCGCCCACCCGGTCACCGACCGACCGTACAAGTCCCTTGATCGACCGCATCAGCTGCGTGCTTACTGCCGATCCCGGCTAATTGGCCCATACTTAGCCAATCTCGGCCTCCGCATCGTGATCACACGATCACCCACCCATTGATCGAGATTCCTCGGCCACGCGCATCACGCCATGCGCGCTGCCTAGCGAGCCCTCGGCAAAGCGCGGCACCATGCCCCGCGACCCGCTCACTCGGCACCCCCGGCTAGAATTCTCGGTCATGCGCAGACTCAACCCACGCATCGGATGATCGGACGGACAACGCCTATTTGGACTTGGAATTTGGCCAACCTTGGCTTCATTAGCCATCTCCCCCGGCCAGGGACCACCCTATGCCGAGCGTGTAAGGTAGAACCCTTACAGTAGGCTATGTATCTTTATTATATATATATATATATATATATGTGTGTGTGTGTGTGTGTGTGTGTGTGTAATAATTAAGAAATAACAACAACAACTTTTGATTATTTTTATTTCTTTCAATTGGTAAATGTATATAACAAACAATCAAATTGATAAGATTGTTTGGTTGGCAAAACAAGTTTTTCTTTTGAAATTCTATCTAAACAACTCCCAAACGTGTTTAGAATTTAGTTAATGACAATGACTTTGATGAGTGAAAGGGTTGGTATAAAAGTTCATTAAAAAAAAAGAAATTATAGATTTTTCTAGAGAAAAGGTATATTTTTTTAATATATTTTTCCAAATAAGGATAAAATGAAAATGATTTCTATATACTTAAATAGACGGTTCACATAGGATAAATTAATATGTTTATGTTTTCCTTAATCATGGATTGAAATTTTGGTTGAGTGCACTTAAGCCTATTTATGTTTGCCATAATATTCCCATCTCAATCATTTGCTCATCATTAGTACTTATTGAGTTTATTTTCACAAATCATTGAAATCATTTTTAACAACTATTAAAAACAAATTGAGCATTGAAGTATTGAACTCAAAATTTATTTATTTATTTTATTCATAATGAGTTTAAAAATAATTGTCAAAATTAATTTAGTATTTCCATATGTCATAAAACTTAATATTATTGTGGAAGTTACATTTATTTTTTTAAAAATTTTTGACTAGATATTTATGCATGAAGCACTCCAACAAAATGCAAATTAGTAAAAAAAAAAAGCCAATAATTATCATGGCATAAAAGTTTATAGCTTTTGTGACGAGTATTTATGTTTGTAGCAAATAGTTATAGTTTTTGCAATTTTATTTGAGCTAGTCACAAAAGTTTATAGTTTTTGTGACGATGTTATTTGGTTGTCGTAAAAGCCCATAGTTTTAACAATGAGTATCTATGTTGGTCACAAAAACTTATTGTTTTTGCGATGCCAGCATTTGGTTATCGCAAAAGCCCATAGTTTTAGCAATGGCTTTATATGATGGTCGCAACATTTGGTTGTCTCAAAAGCTTATAGTTTTTGCGACGACAACATTTGGTTGTCTCAAAAGCTTATAGTTTTTGCAATGACAACATTTGGTTGTCGCAAAAGGTTATAGTTTTGGCGACAGATATTTGTGCTGGTCGCAAATAGTAATAGTTTTTACAATGGATGTATGTGTTGGTCGCAAAAGTTTATAGTTGTTACGACGGATATTTAAGTTGGTTGCAAAAAATTAATCATTTGCGACAAAGATTTTTTAGGGTCCCAAAAACCTTGTTTTTGTGACGCAATTGTAAGCCGTCGCAAAAACATTTGTCACAAAAATATGTTTTTCTTGTAGTAGCATCTCTCTAAGTTATGATCAGCGAGTTTGGAGAAACTAGCATTCATGGAGATCGAAGCTGGGGTCGTGGCTCTTTTCACAGACGTTTCTGAGGTTGAGGCAGGGAAAGGTTTGCGGCAGTTAAACAGAAACAACAAAGGTTTGGAGAAGAAGACTTTAAACATAAGCAAAGACCTCCAATTCAATGCTATGTTTGTAAAAAATATGGGCACACTAAATCTTAGTGCTTTGGTATAATGAAGCCAACGTCGCTAAAGAAGAAGTTAAAGAAAGTGAAGAAAATGAAGAAGAAATGGTGTTTATGGCCACTCTAGATGATAAAGAACTAAGCAGTGCTAAAGAACTTGAAGAAGAAGAAGAAGTGATGTCTATGCTACACAAGATAATGAAGGAACTTGCAGTTCAACCTAGTTCATCGATAGTGGTTATTCAAACCACATGAACGAGACTAAGTAGCTATTCAAAACACTTGAACAAACTTCCCAAAAGATAGTGAGACTAGGTGATGATAAAAAACTGGAATTTGACGGTGTTGGAGTAGTTCTGATTGTATCAAAGGAAAGAAAATGTAAGTAAACTTACAATTGTTCTGTATGTACCTCAGTTGGTGCATAACTTACTTAGTGTAGCTTAGCTGATGATGACAAGATATGCTGTCAACTTCTCCCGTGGCGAGTGCATTATCACTAATGGGAACAATAGCAATGTGCTAGCATAGGTTCTCATGGCCACACATCACCTTTTCCCTCTTGATGCAGGGAACATTGCTTCTACAAATGTTGTCTTTAGCACATATGATGAGTTAAAACTCTGGCATAGAAGATTCAGCCATTTGAACATAAGAAGCTTTATAGCTTCTAACCCAGTCTAAACTTGTAAAGGATCTACCTGATATTGCATTCGATAAGCTTGATCATCCCTGTGAAGTATTGCTTTGGGAAAACAAACTTGTAACTCTTTTTTGAAGGGACCAGGATGGCGGGTAACTGCACCACTTGAACTTGTGCATGGAGACCTAGTAGGACCAATGCAAACACCATCCATGGGAGGCAACAGGTAAATGTTTCTTCTTACTGATGATTACTCTCGGCATAGTTGGGCTTAGTTCATGTAGAGGAAGTCCAAAGCCTTGGAATGCTTCATGGTGTTCAAGAAAATGTAAGAGAAGTAGATGAGCACCCCATTGAAAGCTCTTAGGATTTACTGAAAAGGGCAGTTTCTCTCGTGGAAGTTCATTACATACTTTGGAGCTCATGGCATTCGTCACCAACTCACAGGACCATATACACCCGAACACAATGGTGTGGCCAAAAGAAAAAACCAAACATTCGTTGAGATGGTGTGGTCGATGCTTAAGGAGATGAATCTTCTGTTAACCTTATGGGCTGAGGTGGTGACTGCCGCAGTTTCCATCTACGTGTGATTGGGTGTGTGGATCATGTGTTAATTGACTCGCATCTTCGTCAAAAAATGGACTCTAAAAAAAATGTTGTGTGTTGATCAGTTATTGTGAAGATAAGAAGGGTTACAAAATACTTGACCAGACAACTAGCAAGATGCCCATCAGTAGAAATGTGAACTTCTTTGAAAATCTTGCATGGGATTGGACAACTTCATCCAACTCAGCACCTCATTTTGTGGTTGTTAACACACCAGGAGAAAAGTCAACTGAGCACTTTTAGCTACTTCATCTGTCAGTTATTGGAAACTCCTTATCCTCTGTCGCTACCACTCAATCACCTACAACCTTGAGTGAAAACTTCTCAGGCAAATTTTCCACAAGGTATCGCTCTCTTTTTGCTATCTACAACACTTGCTCCTTTACTATTATTGCCTCAAATCCTTCCACATGTGAATAAGCTGCTAAACATTATAAATGGCAAATGGCCATGATAGAAGAGATGAAGTCAATTGAACGAAACCAGACATGGGAGCAGGTTGAATTGTCGAAAGGAAAAAAAGCTGTTGGTCTAAAATGGATCTTTAAATCAAAGTATGATGCTGATGGAGTTCTACATAAGAGAAAGGCCCAGCTGGTAGTTGAGGGATACTGTCAAAGAGAAAGGGTCAACTTTGACAAAGTATTTACATTTGTGGCTCGTATGGAGACCATATGAATCCTCCTTGCAATTGGTGCTCATAATGGCTAACCAATCTATCAATTTGACATCAAATCCGCTTTCTTGAATGGAGACATACATGAAAAAGTGTATGTATCACAACCTTAAGGTTTTGTTACCAAGGGGGAGGAAATGAAAATCTACAAGCTTCAGAAAGCCTTGTATGGCCTACGACAAGCAACTCGGTCTTGGTACAGCAAAGTGCATCAATATTTCATTAAAATGAGGTTTGAACACAGCTCAAATGAACCCACTCTTTACACAAAGTCTCAAGCTTCAACTTACCTATTTCTATGCATATATGTGGACGATATCATCTATATGGGATCCTCCTCGGAGATATTGATAGATTTCACAGAAACAATGATGAAGAGGTTTGAAATGTCTGATCTTGGACTGCTAGGGTTGGAAGTGAACCAAGGCAAAGTCTGTCAAAGAAAATATGCTGAGAATTTTCTGTGTAAGGCCACAATGCTTAACTACAAAACTGAACCAAGTCCCATGAATCCCAATGAGAAACTTGGTCTTGATGATGGCTCTGGAGATGCAGATACTGGGAAATATAAGAAGCTGGTTGGGAGTCTGTTGTACCTCATGCATACTTGACCTAACCTCATGTACGCTGTCTCAATTATAGCCTGTTATATGCATTGGCCCTCAATGCATCACCTTGGAGTGGTAAAGCATATTATGCATCACATCACTGTCACTATTAACTTTGGCCTGCTGTATGAGTGCACTGATAAATTGAAACTTGAGGGCTATAGGGACAGTGATTGGGGCTGGTCGATCGATGATCGGAAAAGCACCACCGGCTGGGTTTTCAATCACGTTTCGACCATTGTTGCATGATGTTCTAAGAAGTAGGTAATCACGACCTTGTCGAGCATTGAAGTAGCATATATCATATGCAAAAATATACAATTACACATGCATAAGAAAAATATTCTATATCTAATAGTGATGAGTTCTCTATTCTGACAATTCAGGTTTATCTTGATGCCTGGTTCTCATATGGTTCCACTCACAACCAAGAATATATTTTTGTCAATTTTGATTTTTTCTGGCATTTAATTAATAAAAGAGTAGGAACATCCCAAATCATTGAGAAATCACATTTTAAACCCAAATGTTTGGCAAATTTCATTGGTATATGGTCAACACATAACACAAGCTCCCTCACTTACAAAACCCTAGTACATGGGTGCAACCAATTTCCCCACGAGAAACATACCCAATTGTTCTAATCCCACGTAATCAAACACCCAGAAATAAACCACAAAAATCCAAATTCAATTGTAAATCGAATGGAACAAACAAAACCATGGGAAAAGAAAGAGAAATCCCACATACCGTAGTACAGCATACTCAAGCTACAAGAACAGTCTCTTGAAATCCGGATTGCAAACTTTAAGCTCTTCCTTAATCCCACATACCCTTGCCGATTGTTTGTTAGACAAGAAAAAGGACCGCAACAACGGTGAGGTAGATAAAGCTCGGACATGCGATTTGAGGATCAACACCCTAACACAATAAAAATTCGATTCAAATATAATTCACATAGGTGAAAAGGTTTAGAGATGAGGCTCAAATAGCCAAAGATGAAATTAACTTTAACTTTAACTTTTTTTTAAAGGAATTTTTAGATTATAACATATATTTTAAAAAAATTACACAATACAAAAACAATATATATTTTTACACAATATATAATTATTTGCAATTATGAAGAAAAATTATTGTCTTCATAATTTTATGTCTTATGTTTTCTTTTGTGCTTTTAAAAAAAATTATGTAGATTGTTTATTTAAATAATAAATAAGTATTTACTTCAAAAGTTAAGTTTTTTTAAAATTAAAAAAATCAACCCAAATGACATAAGAAGGTGATTAGTGTTTTTGCTACTTCAAAAAAATAGATAAATAAATAAATACCACTTGTTTATTATTTTTTTCCCCAACTTGAAGGTTGGGTCATTATATTTATTTATTTTTTTACATATATGATAAATATAGAAGATATATATATATATATATATATAGAAACAAAAATGATTATGACATTTTAAAAATAAGAAACACTTGTTTTTCTTATTCTTCCGCAAAGTAGCATTATGTTTTTTTTTTCATAATTTATACTTCAAAGTTTCAATTTGATTATCCACCCATCAATGCCCTTATCCATAATATATAGTATAAATTTCATGAGACTTATGCATTGTTTTCACATATGTAGAAGTTTTGAAAAAACTGCTGCATATCATAACACATACGTAGCGGTTTTTAAAAAACTGTTGCATATCATAGCTCATGTGCAACTGTTATTAAGAACCGCTGCATTACAATATATAGGCAGATGTTATGAACCACTGCCTTTTTAATAGTTGCGGTAATTGTATAAATGTAATACTTACTTGGAAAAATTGCTTCGAACGATATGAAAGCATCACAGAACAACTGCAATAGATAGTCTATTATAGCAGTTTTATAACCGTTGCATAAGAGCATTTACGTAGTTGTGTATGTCTAGTGTAAATGACACTAAATAATTTAATCTAGAAATTTGCCATTCTTTATGTTATTGTCTTATAAGCATTCGTCTTGGAATTATTGAATGCCTACACACTAGATATATAATAGCAAGGAAGTTTAATTTCTCACTTCATGTACATTCTCCCAACCCTAGCATTCTTTTTTGCTATAGCAATTTTGTCATAGAGGATAGCAGCAACAATAAGAAGAACTAGCCATGGGCTAAGTGATCCATAAGTTACGCTAAACCTAGCTAAAAAATTACAAAACTTGAGCTTCAAAAAATTACGCAAAGGGCTAGATTTGGATCAAACACATAGGCCCAATTGAGTTTTAGGTTTACACATTGTGTAAAATTTTAATGAATGAAATCCTTCTTTCAAGTTCTCACATGGTACTAGAGCCAACCTTGCAAGTTGATTTCATATGAGGAATTATTTTAAGGCGATCTTCTGGGAGGCAACTTTTGAAGGTGAGGGCCTTCTTTGGGCCAAGATCAAGCAAAAAGGACTTCTTTTAAGTTTTTCTTTCCTTACGCTCCTTGTAGAGCTTGTTGGGAGTGCTTCCACTCAATTTGGTGACACAAAGCAGGGCAAGCTCAAGCTCTGTAAGCTAGCTCAATAGATCCATCCTCAATTTCCCACAATGCTCATATATCTTGATTCTTTCCATTGACATTGTCGTCTCTAGTCGTAGATGAGAGCTTCATCTCACTTTTTCAATGCCACGATGATATGAGACTGTTGTCGTAGACATGTCATCATTTTGAGTTCAAGATCCGATCGCTGTGCCTAAGCAATTTATGGGGCGTTCACTTTGACGTAAGTGGGGGAAAGCGGCAGAAGTGGGTTTTAGTTTAAAACCCGCTTTCAGGATTTTTGAAGCTGAAGTGGGAAAAGTGAGCCACATATAAAAAGCCACTTCATCCCCACTTCCATACCCCTTTGAAAGTCAAGGGAAGACCCTAAAAAATTTCACATCCTTCCCCCAGAACGTCCTGATCCCATCGCTAGGAATCACCCCGATCCAGTCATCTTCTCTTTCCTTTGCCTCCTCCTCTAGTCACCTCCTCTAATATCTCTTCCATCACTGGGAACCACCTTGATTGCTACCCGGATTGATAAGTTTCTAGGAAGAAGATGCCTCTCTCAAAAGGCAAGGCCTCTGTCTTTGACTTGGCCTTCAGTCTTTGAGAATACTGTTATTTCATACTTGATATATATTTTTTTAGCCAACTTGCCTTTAACTGATTGATTAAATGATTGTTTTATGGGAAATCTTTCTTTTGGTGTTAAGGGTGTTCTCATTGCCTTTAAATGCATAGGAAATTAGGAAATAAAAAGATGTTGGTTTCCAAAAGTTTAGCATAAGAAAATTTAATGTTGTAAGCCAGTGAAAATTTGAATTAGGGCATTCTTTGCGATGTTTTTCTTATTGTCTTGTCATCATCACCATTTGTTCAATCCCTATGTACAAGCATTCACTACGTTCGGTCTCATGGATCAACTCATACCACTATATGAATAGTTTCTAGCTAAAACCACCATATCATTCAAAGTTTGAAGTTATATGTTATTCTCTATTACTCCTGTGTGTTTGATTTGTTCCAGCAATTGTTTGAATGATATGAGCTTGTGAGCATATCTGTCCATGTGCTAAATTTTTTAAGTTTTTTATATGGAGTAATGTTGTTGGTTCGAACTTTCAATACTTGTTTTGTAGTTATTGGCTAGTGGTCATCACAATAAATCTTCACCAACCTTATTAAGTGTGACGACTACCAACAAGGGTGTATGATTTACTTAAATTAATAGAGTATCTACACTGTGCTTTTGACTTTGACTTTGTAAAATGGTCAGCATGAGCTAGTCCCTTTTGGCTAAAAAAATATGGTATTTAATACAAAAAATATTTCTTAGTTCTTGATATGTTTTCATTATTTTTAGTTCTTTCTTTAATAGAATTCCATATTTAAATTTTAAATGAAACAAATAAATCACATTCACTGAATTCAAGCATTTTAGGAAATGAACACTATCCAATAAATTTTTTTTTCTTCTCTATCCATTATGAATTTTATTTGAGGGAAAAACTTCAATTTGTTGGGTCCTATTGTTTTCCATGAAGATGTTGAGAACTTGCAGAGCATCATTAACTTGTCTCATTAATCTTTTGCTTCTTTTGTTGCTGCATTTTCAATGTTGTGGCTGCACATGTCACAGGCTCGAAAGGAGTTTCATTTATTTGCCCTTTTTTCTTATAGCTTTTGTAAGAGACTATTTTCCTGATGTAATATATATATATATATATATATATATATATATATATATATTGGTAGCTCTAATTTGTAGCTGGCAATTGCACTTCAACAACAAGACTTTGAACAACAACCTCATCGCCAGCAGGTGTGTGTTTTATTTCTTTTACATAATATTACCCTTTTCTCCCTTACAACCACTTCATGCTTGTGCATGGAATAGTGAACATGGTCAGTAATTGAGTAAAATTTGCTCTTTGAAGTGAACTTAATTGATTGTTGTTGTTGTTGTTGTTGTTGTTGTTGTTGTTGTTATATTTTAATGTGCTTGAGATGGATATTTTTTCATTTGAATACTATAAAAGTTCTATCAATGTAGTGCCAAATAAGATAGCATCGACACATATGACCACTGGAGAAGTTATACTAGAAGCTCAACACAATCTTTCCTATGGGGCCTATGTGTGTTTGCATAATAAACATTTGTGAATTTTGTAAACTATTTCTTATACCTGTTCAATTAAAAATGAATCTATGTCATTGTTTTCTGAATGTATATGTTTGTTTTTCTATTTGAATTAATAGTTATGTTTACCTGTTCCACTTCAGTATAGGCCTATAATGGCTAATGATAGTGTATCTGAACTAATCTACATCGACACACCTGTCTTCGTAGCTATGGAGGTTATTATTGCAATGATATCAATGGAACAAAGATGAAATGCTTTACCTTGTGAGCCTGCTTTGGTTAGGGATATTCATCAAAGTGCTACACATGACTCAAATATTAGATAGTGGTGTCCACAACTATGTTGAATACAAATGGATATCTAAGGACACCTTCCTCAAACTTTGCGCTATTCTAAGGGAACGTGGCCATTTGAGAAATACCATCCATGTCATCGTACAGGGACAAGTCGCATTGTTCTTGCACATTGTAGGACACCATGCAATAAATAGGGCAATGAAAATTGATTTTGTTAGATCAAGGGCAATAGTGAGCAGATATTTTAATGATGTGCTTCAAGCAATTTGTAGCATTAGAGATTTATTTGTCAAACATCCATGCACATCAATACATCCTGATATAGAATTCAACCCAAATTTTTATCCTTTTTTAAGGTGCGGTGTACTTCTTTCAATTCTCATTTGGCTTAAATTTTCATGTAAACAATATAATTGACTTTTAGTTCACAGGATTGCATTGGGTTTATTGATGGGACTCATATGGATGCGAGGATCAATGGAAATGTAGTTATCAAATTTCAGGGGCATAAGGGCATTACACAGAATGTCCTCACGGCATGTGACTTGGATTTAAAATTTATATATGTTCTTGCCGGTTGGGAAGGTTTGGCGAATGATTATATGGTATTGAAGGATGCATTATCACGACGACCACCATATGGGTTGCATATTCCTTCAAGTCAATTAATACAACAAACATCACAATTTGTCATAATTTTTATATTTCAATAGAAAATATATTTAACTTTTTATGTAATGCTAGGAAAATACTACCTTGTTAATGCCGGATACAAAACTACACAAGGTTTCATATCTCCATCTCGAAAAGTTAGATATCATTTAAGAGAATAAGTAGGCCAAAGACCCCAAAATACAAAGAAGCTTTTCAATCTTTGTCACTCTCAACTTAGATCAAGAATAGAAAGAGCTTTTGGGATTTTGAAGTGTCGGTTTTCGGATTTTGTACTCACGGTCATTTTATCATTTCACAACCCAAGTGGATCTTATTCTTGGATGCTGTGTGTGCATAATTTCGTGAGGGATATTGATCCAAATGAGATAGTGGTGCATGAATATGTACGTAATGAAGATGTATGTGAGGCTCAAGTTCAATGGAGAGAACTATGTGAGAACATCAAAGATGAAATGTGGTACACTTCACAAGTGCCACTGTAATGTTACAAATGAGTTTTGTTTTGTATTTGATGCTTAATCTCTTGCACTATTAATTTTGATCAAAGATCTCTCAAAATTATTATACTTTGTTTAATGAGTTTGGTTTTTTCATTATTATAATTTTTCTTCATGATATACTGTATTCTAATTTTTTTGAATTGCCAATGTATTTTAAAAATGTCTACCTCACATGCTACTACCGAGGGAATACAAAATGATAAGAGTAAAGGAACGTCAAATAAAATATGGACAAAGGAAATGGATAATGTTAATTCTTGAAGATGAGAATTATCGGAGTTTCGTGGAGGTATTTGACTTTTACTTATTTTTGTTGTTTACTTCAACATATCAAAGACTATAATTTAATAAGTACATAAATTTTTCATGTGATATTTTCTACAGGGAGTACCAAAAGTAAAGAATATTTAAATAAACCTATACATTTTTTTGATGAGTTGTGGTTAGTTGCTGGAGATGACCATACCACTAGTGATCATGTACTAACCATTTACCACCATTTTGGTGGTACAAACACTAGAGGATGAGAGTGCACCCCACCTAATACACCAGTGGGCTGTGAACCCATGGATATAAGTAACCAAAGGCATGAAGCACTAAGATCATGGGTAAGCAAGAGCACTGCTAGGGCTAGCTACGAACCATGGAGCAATGGGGACAATGTTGTATTAGAAAAAGATTGGAGAGAAACTAGGTGAATTGGTTGCATCAATTAAGGCATCCAAAAAGAAGATATGGAAAGAAAAACTCTCCGATGCTCTGTGGGAAATGGAGGGTTATGATGACAATGATATGAAAATGGTATTTGAGAAGTTAATCAAGGATAAAGAGTAAGCTGAGAATTTTTACTTGAGAAAGTTATGCCTTCATAAAAGATGGATAGATAATTTTATTGCTTCTATGAGAGATGTTAGTCCATGAGTGGGTCATCACATTAGGTATGTGATTTTAATTTGTATCTAAAATACTTAATGTTATTTTGTTAATGTCTTTGGCTTGTCCATATCGTAATTTTTTTTTCATGAATCAGGTTGTTCTTTTGTTGGATGGTGGATGCCAATCTTTAATGTTAGTTGAGGTGAATCTTATTACATGCAATAGTTATTTTCTTATGTCATGACTATGTATTTACAGGAGTTTGTATGGATGTTGTTTCGTTGTGTGGATAGTTATAGATTTATGAACCAAGAGATGTCTTTTGCTTAAATGTATTTGCTTACGTGAATTTTTTGCTCAAGTAATTAAATTATGTTGTCATGAAGTAGAAGGCATCATTTGTTGTCTTTATAAAATCTTTATGTCCAACAATTTAATTTTCTTGTCATACAATTTCATGTTGTATTTAAACCACATGGAATTTCTACTACATATTAGGAATTTGACAAATTTAATTTTCTTGTCATACAATGGATTTGCTTAGGTAAATTTGATGTTGTATTTAAAAAATCCACAATAATGAATTTCATTCAATAATTAATTAAAAGTAAATGTAAAATATCTATATCAAGCTTAGGGATTAAAACGTAAATTTGTGGATTAAAAAAATAAAAATAAATAATCAAATTACTTTTGAATAATAATTATGAATTTGTAAAGTTATTAAGATATTAAAGTTTCCGTAAAAATATTAAGATAATTAATTTTTTTAATTGTTTTCTACCTTCCCTCACTTTCGTAGAAAGAAACATCTTTTGGAAGTCCATACCAAAGTGACACCACTTCATGCTAATGAACATAAGAAGTGGAAAGCTAATTACTTCATGAAAGTGACACTTCCTTCAAAATGAACATCAGAAGTGGGAGTAGTAGTATAATGATAGGGACGCAAGTGTACGTGCCGATCACGTAATAAAGTGTGCATGAAATGCAAAGTGTCAATCCACAGGAAAGAGGTGAATACTAGTAATAACTCTAAATCCAAAAATTAATCTAATGAAATACACGATGTCTTGGCATAGCATCCCTCTAGGGTTATAAAGTATAGGACAATGGTTGTCTAAGCATGCAATCCTATATAAACCGAAAGGTTTCCAAAAGTATGCAAAACCTCAATTTCTCAGGAGAAGTGTAATTGAATAGGTGCAAAGCTGATACAGACATTCACACAATCGCATTAACACTCTATGAACCTTATTGTGGACTAGTGAAAATCTCTTAAATAGATAATCTCCCCCTGAAGAGATATTACCCCTAATCCGAATACGAAACAGAAATACGATTTCTCCTAAAATCCACTCCACATGATCGCAAAGAGCATAGATATTTTCATCAATCTACTCAGAAGGATGGTGGGAGACAAAGTCACCTAGATACCCTAACCAGAGATGTACCTACGACACTCTCAAATTGCGGCAAGTCTATGCTAGGTGGGATATGATAGCTAGGGCTTTCACATCGATAGCAATCAAGCATTCAATCACACAATTAGACTCAAACAGATATGATTGCAAATAAGAAATCAATTAAAGCAACAAAGATCCAACAACCAAAGTAAAAAATATAAACCCTAGAATTTAACTATGCCTAAACATCTACAAATTAGCACTCCATTAATGGAGGGCAAGAATTCAAGATATAAAGAATAGAGGAAAACATGATATCCATAAAATCCCCCTTTTCTATCCCTGAGATGAAGAGTCATCGAGGAAGCTTCCACGCACGCCGTCAAGATGAACTCTAAGGCTACAACCTTTAATCCACTCGAATGTTGGGCCAAATCCCTTCCCAAATCATACTTAAAGTGTTGGAGATTCATCCCTTTTCTTCCTCAACCTCACCTCTAAGAATCGTCCCAAAAAAATAGAGAGATAGAATAGAGAATGCCCTAGAAATCCTCATAAGTTCTATTTATACCCGACTGGTCATGAGTATAAGGACTAGGTGTAAGGGAGCTAGAGAAGATAGTCGTGAGCCTTACGAGAATGCTTATGGCCGTAAGACTCATCCATAATGTCTTTTGATTGTATTATTGTCCAACTTACGCCCGTAAACATTGGACAGTAAGCTTCTCTGTTCTGCTTGTTACGACTATCTTTACGAGTGTACAATGCGGTCGTAAGATTCTCTAGATAGTCCTTAAGGGTGTAACCCTTACCCGTAAGGTCCTTTGAATTGAATTTGAATCCCCTTATGGGCATAAGCATGCTCGTAAGGTCTTCTAGAATAGATTTACGGCTATAAGGACAATCGTAAGCTTCCTGTAAGCTACCTAGTTTGCCTTGTCCTTATTCTAATGATGCCAAGAGATCTCCAACTTCATCATTTTAGGTCTATAATGCTTCCTTTGGCTCTCCCTTATCTTAAAGCACTACCCTAAGCTTGTTAATACAAAACACATGATATTTAGCATCAAATTCCACATTATAATTCTAATACATGCCAATTGAGTGTACAAATTGATATGAAATATATGAACATTGTACACACATCATATGACTTCCCCTACTTCAAGGATGTGGCACTTCCTCCCACTTTCCCATTTTCCCCACCTTCCCCTCACTTACTTCAAAAGTGAACGCCCCTCTAGTGGCATTTTCTTTTAGAGTGATTTTCATTGAAAATTGTTGCTTCAGAAAATCCACCATCACTCACTTATCCTATTAATATAATTTTTTATGGTTCTAATTATAATTTGTGGCCTCAATAGATGTGTAGTTTTCTTAAAGGAAGACTTTAATGGTGCATAGTTACTGACAAGGTTGTTAAACCTACAAGGCATGATGAAGAAAGTAAGGCCAAATTCATTGAACAATTGGATTAATTAGACAACAAAAATCATCAGATCTTAACTTGGCTTCGTAACACTTGCCAACCTGCTATAAAGTTAGAATTTTGCCATATGACTATTCTAAAGATGTTCGGGATTTTATAGGTACTCGATATGCCGTTTCAGATGATGTTCATCAATTACAAATTTTTTGTCAACTCCATCAAATGAGTCAATAGCCTGATCAAACCATTCATAGTTTTGTATCTTAGTTACAAGTATCATGGGATCAATTGGTAGACTATAACCCTATTTGGTCTAATATAGCTTTTGCAAATATATGTACTTCTTTTTATGATTATTAATGTATTTGGCATTAGCTTATGACTCATCATTCTAAGTTGAGTCAATTAGTGATGTACTTCTTGATCGTAGTCCATTACCCACACTTGACTCAGCTATTTAGGAAGTATTATCGAGGAGACTCACCTTAATAATTTACATGTCGACCGATCTATTTTTTTCAAATCATATTGCTTCTCCAAACTCCATCATTTCTCTTAAAAGTTTTTGTAAATATTGTAAAAAATATGGGCACTTGATTTCTACATGTTCAAAACTTGAAGCCAAGGGCAAGAAATCTGGCTACAATACTTCAACCAAATCTCATACTGTGACACGTGCTTCTAATGTTACTTCTACTACTAAGAGTACTGCCTCTAGGGATATTTCTCCTAAATTCTCTCTCAAAGACATCTAAGCTTTTCTTCAACAAAAATATCCTACCTCTAATACTTCTTCTGTGTTATCTGTAACTTTAGCTATGTCTACTTCTTGACCTTTAACTAGGAGTTATTTTAGTTCAATTTTAAAACCCTCTCACACGCCTATCAATCACACTACTGATAACTTTATTTTACGTAACAACTGACAAGAAAGCTTATGTTTACATGACACCGTTTATTTGCCTAAACTATCTATTAACCTTATATCTATTGGTCAGTTATGTGAACTTTGTGTGAACATGAATTTTCTAAGTCATGGTTATATCGTGGAGTATTCAAAAATAGAAAAGGTTCTTGGGACATGATGTAAGATTGGTCGATTGTTTGAGCTTGTCTTTTTGTAGTTTCCATCAAAAGTTGTTGTTGTCCTCCTCTCCTCCAGTATTTAGCATTCTTGCCTTGGTCATGTTTCACCTTCTAGATTAGGATATTTGATTTTTAGTGCATGTTTGGGTTCTATAAAAATTGCTCACATTGATTGTGTTTCATATCAACTTTCTAAACATCATGCTTTGTCTTTTATTTCTAGTGATTCTACTTTTCCTTGCACCATTTTGATAAGTGTCTAAATACATCAGTATTTCATGATGAATTTTCTGTACTTTCATGCATTTTGCTATGACCCGATGCCCTTCATCACATATTTCATTTCTTTTTATCTCAGGACATTGGATGATCATTTGGAGCACAAGTAAGCTTTGTTGCAGCATGATTTAGAAGATTTTTCGAAGCTCACACACATCTGGGCATATTTTAATCACCAATTACTCTAGAGTGCTTACTGTAGCAAAATGTTATAGTAGCATATTACTATAGAGTGGTTACTGTAGACCACAAAGCTTGCCCACAGAAATTATGCAGGCGGCATGCGCTCACACGCTCCACACAAATCAGGAAAAAGCTGGTTTATAAGCCATTAATAGGTCATTTTTTTGGGGGGCTTGGACATTTGCTAGGTCTCTTGACTCCATACACCTAGCTTTCTTCTTGACCACTATCATATGAGCTTTGGAGGGTGAAGTCAAAGGGAAGAAGGTCACATTCAAGGGAGCATTAAGAGTTTGATGATGTTGATATGGTGACTCTTGTCACCACCTTCTAGCCTACATTTTAGGGAAGTTATTATGAGCTTTTGTATTGATTTCATCATGCATTCTCTCTTTGTTATGTGGAACTAGACTCCCAAGGCCACCGGGAATCCGGTGAATCTTGGGAGAAGAACATGTATTAATGATTTCTTTGATTTGCAATTGATAGTTGGTTTGTGTTATTTAGTTTCAATCATTTGCATTATTTTTAAACCTACAATGGATGGATTATGTAGGTTTCAATTTGTAAATTATACTTGTATAGCGTGATGGTTGCATGTATTAGATCACATAATAATTAAAGGGGGATTTAATGTGCTGACATACTGGAGGTTTCGGGTGCTGGTAACTCCCCGCGATATTTGGGTTAGTTCTAGCCTGTAGAGCATTAGAACTTCCCTAGCCAAAACCCCTTGTACCCATAGATATCATAGGGTTATCTTCCGAATGGAGGAACCGATACTGGATTAGAGCTACACCACGGAGGTTCTCGGGTAGTTGACTCTAGGTTCCAGCAGACCAAACATAGCCAACATTGCATTTCATATCATATGTATTTGTTCTTCTCCAAGGGGGATCCTCACCTAAGGCCTTCCATTTTATTTGGCATTTTCACTTTCTGATTGGTTTGTGTGGCTATCATGTTCTCTGTATTTATTTCTATATTTTATTTATTTTTGTATTCATATTTTGAAACAATAATATCTCATTTGATAGATTAGATAGTGTCACGTAGGAGGAAGGAATTGTAGATCTTGGGTCCAAGGGAATACAACCCTCTCGTGCTTGCGTGGGAGGTTTATTACTTGACGACCCGTGCACTTGACGCCGGGGAGTCTTGTGCACACTTTCTAGTGTCGCGCATGCTCATCATTACATTTGATTTTATTCATTCTGATATTTAGGCTCCCACTACTAGTGTTACTATGCGTGGTTCTAAGTTTTTTGTCATCTTTATTGATGATTAGTCCTAATATACATGGATTTATCTTATAAAAAAATCATTTTGAGTTGCCTCAAATTTATATATAATGTTCCAGTATGATTAAACCTTAGTTTTCTCTTAATATTAAAACTTTTTATACAGATAATGCCATGGAATATCAAGATACCAAAGTCTGTCAGTTTCTTACACCTTATGAGAGGTTCTGAGATATCCGTTATGTTAAGAGGTGCCATCTTGTAACTCTGTCCAGAATGGATGTGCCTATATTCATGTCCCGGCACATTTTAGATACTATTAGAGCTCTTCCTCTTTTCATCCACTTGTCCTGAGTCCTTTTTGTGGGAAGTTGCTTTTATAGCAGTGTACATTATTAATCGTATTTCATCTCCTGTCATTAACAATATTTCCAACTTTGAACTCTTTTGTAGCAAATTGTCTTGAGTATCATAATATTTGATTATTTGGGTCAGCATGTTGTGTTCATCTTCAGCCATGTGAATATACAAATTAGAACCTCGAGCTTGGCAATGTTATTTTTTGAGATATGACATTGAACATACAGGTTATCGATGTTGGGATCCTTTTTTTCTCAAAGTGTCTTCATGTTTCTCATTATGCCCATTTTAGGAACATAAGATGTTTTCCTCCTTATCTCCCTTTCAACACTCGTCATCTACAACTTTTTTTTTACAAACACCGATATTTCTTTATTTCTCAATGATTTTAATATATGTACAAATGACTGAAACAACACTTACTTATCTTCACCATTCCATATAATCTTCCTCATGTGGATCCTTAATCTTATGTTTTAACCATTCAGGTTTACTCCAGTCCTCCACTTCATCACCATTCTCATGTAAATCAACCCAATGTAACCCTCTGAGATTATGATTGTTATTGGATGAGTCACCAGCAAGTGCACGGGGTTGTAAAGTAATACCTTGTGCATGACACACGGGTCATATTCCACAAGGCAGGGAGCTACTATTACTTGCCTTTTGTCTATTTCCTAACCTAACACTTAGAGTGATGAACAGTAACTAATATAGGGAACAACTAACTAAAAATAGGTCAAGGCTACTAGTACACACAATTAGCATTCAACGGAAGAATCAAATATGAGGAATGATTTTGACAAGGAATCCCCCTAGGGTTGTCATTAAACCCTAAGCTAAGGATGATATGTTGTGATGGTAGTGTGGACCAAGAGATTCTTAAAATAGGCTAATCCCAAATCTCTCGATGATTAACCCCTAATCCCATATGAGAGTTATCCAAAATCTCTTCCAAGTTAACTCCTTCTACGATTGCAATGCACTTAGGGAAACATAAATAGGAGTAAACACAATTCCTAGGTTGAAACCTAAAGTTCAGAAGGCTACCAAATACTAGAATCCCTTGGCATATTGGTATGAGAATCCCCTTTCAATCTATGTGAGTCTCATACAAGGGTGCATCCCGTTCTTAAAAGGTATAATCTAGAAATTTGAACCTCAAAGTTCTCATGCAATCCAAGACAATGAGGTACACATAGAATAAACCACAAACCACAAGATTCTACAAAAGAATTCAAACATCAAATGTTACATCAACGAAGATGATCATCCAAAGTACAAATGGCAAACCTAGCATTCATCACATCCAAACCACAAAATAAGTTAGTTCCTCATGAAAGAGGAACACTCATACAACTCCAAGGAACGTACAAACATGAAAAGATGCATGAAATACTCCCTCTAGCTTTGAGTCTCCTTTGATGGACGAAGATCTTGAAAGTTTACCGAGATCTCTACTTGAATGGCTCTTTGATGCCTTGGATCTTCCCCCAATCCACTCTTGGTGAAGAAATGCGTTGTAGATTGTTGGAAAATTGCCCCAAGAAGGATTGGGTGGTGGCCCAAGAGGCCAAAGGGAAAAGTTCCCCTTTAGCAATGTTTAAAAGACAACTTTCCCAAGCCTTACGGGCATCCATGCTGGTACATGATAACCCGTGAGGCTCCTAGCCAAATCCCACAAAAATTACTCTTCGAGGTATAGTATCTGCTACCGGAAATAACTACAGTAACTAATGCTCATTGTTCCTATAATCCTCACCGCATCCATACTAGTGCATGGTAGCCCATGAGGTTTACAGCTAATTCCTTGCAGCGACATGAAATCCTGCATCTACAGTATGAGCTACAATATTAGCTACAATATCAAAGTTTGCAAACACCCTTATTGGTGTGAATTTCTCCCCGAATGCGTTCTTGAGCTCATCCTAGCTTCCTTAAGGCCTGTAACATAAATAAAACCAATTTAACCACAAAAAGAGCATCGATTCAACAAGAATGCATGCAAACCGTATAAGAATTATATGTATATATATGTACATTTAGACACTTACCATTATTATGCTATTGTATCTCTTTATGAGCTTCATACTTATCATGAGGCAAGTACTAACCATTTGTGGAAGAAAGCAATGGAAGAGGAACTTCATGCTCTTGTATCCATATAAACCTAGGATTTGCTTTACTTACCATCAGATAAATCCCTAGTTGGTTGTAAATGGGTCTATAAAGTCAAAACTAAGGTTGATGGATCAATAGAGCAAATAAATCTCAACTTGAACTGAAGGATTTACTCAAGAATATGGTATCAATTATGAGGAAACATTTGCTCCTGTCACCCGCATCACTTTTGTTTGTACAGTTATTGCTATTACTGATATTCAGCAATGGCCTTTATTTCAAATGGATGCCAAGAATAAATTCTTAAATGGAGATCTCTCTTAAGAGGTCCACATGCAACTTCCTCCTAGGTATGATCATCCTCTGTATATAGTCTATCTTCTTCATAAAGATCTTTATGGACTTAAACAAGCACAAAGTGATTTGTTTGCAAAATTTAGTTCTATTATTTCTTAGTTTGGCTTTCAATCCAATTCTTATGAGCATGTCTAATTTTTCAAAAGATTGAGAGAGGTATCATACTATTTCTATTATATATTGATGATTTGATTCTTATAGGTGATGACAAAATGGGAATCCATGATTTAAAAGACTTTTTAGCTGTAAATTTGAGATGAAGCATCCTGATAACTTGAGATATTTTCTCAGTATTAAAGTTACCACTGATTCCATAGTGTATTATTTATCTCAAGCCAAGTATATTGCTGATCCTATCTCCCATACAAGACTTACTAATGATAAAACTGTAATTACTCCTTTTGAGGCCAATACTATTTTTGCTGCTTCTGATAATTGACCTCTTTAAGATTGCTGATGCACAATCTCTTGCTAGATGTAAGTGCACAGATTATACAAATAGTAAATTTTATCCAATAGGTTCAAGTAGTCGAATCCACAAGGACTGAGAAGCTTTTAGTACTAATTGATCCTCTATTATCTAACCAAAATGAATGGTTAGAGAAGAGTATATATCTAAGAATCTAGAAAGAAGTAAAAGATGAAAGAATAGTGGAAATAACTAGGGAATTGACCTGATAAGAGATACTAGAATGAAGCAATGCTCCGGACTACTCCCCTTGAGAATGTGTATTAACTCCTACAATGACTATTAGATACATCTTCTTGCCTTTAGTTGAAAAATATGCTTATGTATATTTGAAAAGATTCAGAGCATGCCCCAAATAAGAACATGGACAAAAGATGGATGCATGGTCGTGCAACTCAAGAGTGATAGTGAAGTGAAGACCTGAGTGTTATATGGCTAGAGGAAGAAGTACGCGGTCGTGTACATCCACCCATGTACATTGGGATTTTGAGACATTAGGTTATTTTTTTGGGAGTTACAAGGGCAAGATACATGCCCATGTACTTTCCCATGTACCAGTTAGGTCCCTGTAAATATAAAATAGAAATCCTCAAGGGTTTTTAGGGCATCTGAGTTTTGGGAAAATTTAGGGGAGAGGAACTGAGGATGACTCGCTAGGGTTGAAGAAAAGATTTGAAGGTTTGAAGGAGGAGTTTGAAGAAGTCACCGGAGTGGCAATCTAGTGCCGATGATAGAGGCTTACATCATCTCCAACCATATGGCACTAAAAAGGAAGGGGGGAGGGGGAGGGGGTTTCCTTACATGTTTAGGGTTTTAGAGATTGAGATTTACTTTGTAGTGATGAACTTGGGCCTCACGGAAGGCTAACTTCCTTGGGTGTCCGGATTGATGTAGCTTGGGAATACTTTTATCTTTTGATTGCCTTTTAATATAGATTACCTTCCGCTTCCGGATTCATCTTTATTTTCATTGTTGGTTTTGCATATCGAGAGAGGCATTACAAATTTGATTTCACTTGTGTATCAAGAGATCCTTGTGAGGAGATCACACATCCAAATTTTTACACAGAAATCCTAAAGCTCATTGTAATCATGCGAGGGTAGGAGTAGGAGAGATTCCCTTCCTCTTTTAGCATATGATTAGCCACTAGTCAGTCTTAAGAGAGCACTTAGTATGACTTTGTTTTCCTTCGAGTCTGTGTAGCCAAGGTTTAATCTCTATTTATTTGTAATCATTGTAATCATTAAATTCCCAAGTGAAGTCAATCTGAGCACTGCTTTATCCATCGTTTCTAGTTTCTCATTTTCTCTGATTTGTTCATTTGTTCCTTTATTTGTTTTTCTTTTGAAATTGGAATTGATCTTTGTTATTTGGTTAGCTAGCAAAGATAGAGGTAGTACTTCTATTATATAGTCTCTGTGGATTTGACCATGCTATTTGCATGTATTACTTTGATTGACATATACACTTGCATGCACACTCACTTGTAGTCAATCAAGTTTTTGGTGCCGTTACAAGGGATTAGATATATTAGGGGCACTCTCATTTGTTCCACTAGCTTTTTTTCTTTTCTTTATTTCCTTTTAGTTTTAGCTTTTTTTCTTCTATTGTTTTATAATTGTTAGCCGAGGATTATCATTGATCATAACTCTTTTGTTTCACTTTCAGGAGCTTGAGTATGACCCATTTGAACACATCAAAATGTTTGAAGCAAAATTTAGAAATTGAGAGAACATTGCAAAGGAAAGTGAGACAATTACCTCAAGACTTTGAAAGTACAGATTCAGTAAGTATGGCCAAATAAGAAGGGCAACCGAGGACTTTGGCCGACTATGCTAGACCCACACTTGATGGAACTCAATCAAGCATAGTGTGACCCCCATTGTAGCCACCACATTTGAACTCAAGCCGGCATACATCAAAATGGTATGATAATCGTGCTCATTTTATGGCTCTACCGAATGAAGATCCCAATGCACACTTGAGCACTTTCGTAGAGGTTTGTGATATGTTGAAGCTAAATAGGGTTTCCAATGATGCTATCCGTTTGAGGGTCTTCCCGTTTTCATTAAAGTCTAGGGCTAATGAATGGCTAAAAACACTGCCTAGAGCTTCGGTTACTATTTGAGATCAATTGGCCAAGCTATTCTTGACTCATTTTTTTCCATCAGGGAGGACAACAAAAATTCAACATGACATAGCTTTTTTAACTCAACAAGATGGTGAGACACTTTATGAAGCTTAGGAGAGGTACAAGGACCTTTTTAGGCGATGCCCACAACATGGTTTACTAGGTTGGATGGAGGTCTAACATTTTACCAAAGGATTGACTCAAAGTGTATAGCAAACTATTGATACCGCAGTCAGTGGAGCCATTAAGAACAAGACATTGGAGGAGGCTAGGAAACAATTCAATGATATGGCAAATCAATAGTTTTGAAGATGAAAACAATAACATGCATAATGGTTGAAATCCATATACCTCTATTAAGCGAATATAATAGTATGCCCAAAGGGTATACAAAATATAGCCAAACTAGTTTCTCAAAGATATAACAAAACTAGATCTACATGCAGCTTGAAGCCTAAAATCAATAACCAACTCAAAAGTCCAAAAAAGATAAAATAGTTGCTGGCCCATAGGATATAATTATATAAATCAAGATAACTGATAGGGACACAAGTGTATGTGCCGATCAAGTAATAAAATATACATGAAAGCATGATGTAGGTTTACAGGAAAGAATGAGACTACTAGTAGTAGCCTTAGTTCCAAAAATTAGCCTAACCAAATAAGTGATATGTGTGAGAAAAAAGAAAGTAAAAGCAAGAAATATGAAATAAAGCATGAGAGAAATCAGGGGAAGAAATGATATCCGGACATGGCATCCTTCAAGAGTTTAATAAAGTACAGGACAAAAAGTTGTCTAGATATGCAATCCTATTTTAACCGAGAGGTTTCCTGAATCATACTAAACCCCTCGGTAGAGGGCGAAGAGTAACTATATCGATGCAGAGTTGACACAGTCATCTGCACAATCGCATTAACACTCTATGAAATCTCACTGTGAGTTAATGAAAATCTCTTAAGTAGATAATCTCTCTTATGAGGAAAGATTACCCCTAATATGAATACAGAGTAGAGATGTGATTTCTCCTAAAATCTACTCCACATGATTGAAAAGAGCATGGAGATACTCATTAATTCACTCGGGAGAATTAAGATAACCAGAAGACCCTGTCTTTAGGCTTACTCATAATTCCCTCTAATCATGGCATATCTATGCTAGGTGGGTAATTCTATTTGTCACAAAGCACATTGAGTATGATAACTAAGGCTTTCAATACAATAAAGATCAAGCATTCAAACACGGAATTATATTCAAATAAAATGAATTGCAATAAAAAAAACAAGCAAATCACATGAATCCAACAACCAATGTCCAAATATAAATCCTAGAGTTCAACTATACCCAAATATCTAACAAACTAATCCTCCATTAGTGGAGGGCAAGCATCCAAAGTACAAGACACAATGTGAAATAAAGAAAACATAAGAACCCCCTTCTTAATCGTGCTAGAGATGAATTACCGGAGAAACCCTAGGAAAGCTTCCACGAACGCTGTGAAGGTGAGCTTAACAGCTATGATATACTCTCCCCTTGAATGTGAATTTAAATATCCTCCTAGAATCTCTTATAGAGACCCTACAGATTCACCTCCTTTTTTTCCTAACATCGTCGCCAAGAAAGAATGAATGAAATCTCAATAATGCCATAACAATCCTCATTAGATCTATTTATACTCGGCTACTTATGAGCTGCTTACGAGCGTAAGGACATGGTCGTAAGGAGCTTGGGAAGATGAGCCCCAAGCCTTATGGGAATACTTATCCCCATAAGTCCCGCCCATAAGGTCTTCTATATGTGTTATTGTCCAGCTTACGGCAGTAAGCTTTGGATCGTACGCTTCACTATGTTGCCCTTGTGACTGGCCTTACGGTGGTAAGTTTTGGTCGTAAGCTCCTCTTAATGGCCCTTACGGGGGTAAGTCTTGCTATAAAGTTCTCTGATTTGGTTATGAACTCCCCTTTATGGGTATAAGTATACCCACAAGATTCTCTAGAAGTGGCTTATGGCCGTAAGCTGCCCATAAGCCATCCAGTTTGTCTTGTCCTTGTTCAATTAATGCCAAGAGAGCTTCAACTTCTTCATTTAGGGTCTAGGATGCTTCTTTTGGTGTTCTCTCATCTTTGAGTGCTACCCGAAGCTTAAGGATACAAGATACACTAAGTTTAGCACCGAATTTTACAACATGATCCTAATACAAGCCAAATGAGTGTACAAAGTGATATAAAAATAATATAATAATGTACACTCATTAATAACAAAACTTGCTTTTCGAATATACAATATATTGTTCCGAGCCCATTTTTAGGAAAACCTTCAGAAAGTTCAATTCATATTAGCAGGTATTTTTTTCAAAACCAATACATCGAGGAAAATACCAAAAAGTAAACGAATATTTGTAACACAAGATTTTCCAACAAGTTATATATATATATATATATATATATATATATATATATATATATATATATATATATATATATATATATTTAAGCAACATGTATAAAACAAGTAAACCATGCATATCAACTGTTCCTACTCACAAACATGGATGACCGCAAGTTCGACGCTAGCCCTCTATTGGTTCTTTGCTCCTACTTGAGGTCTCAACTCCTGGGAAAAGTTAAATGAAAAACCAAATAAAATTCAAAGGGATTCAGACAAAAATTAAAAAAAAAAAAAATAGAACATGTCACCCTATTATGTAATAGAACAATAGGGTTTGCAAATCAACTCCTAAACGTACCCAAACAAACCCACAAGCTAACCTCACTCATCTACTCCCCATAGTGGGTCAATATAACTAAGGGTTCTCTAAAAACCCTTGGCCCTATACGGACCCTAACTATAACAACAAAGAGTCCACTTCGAATTTTTGCCAAAACGGAGAAATAACAAGGGATTCATGTCCCTTGTAAATCTTAGCCTTGTCTAAAGCTAAGATCTTCAAGAAATTTCTCAATTTAACTCGAGAAATCCAAACCCAAAGGCTAGATAATGGTTTACTCTCAAACTCAAGAAAATGAACTCCAATCATCGATTTCGTTATGATAAAATAGTAGAGTGGCATCTAATACATTTCTCCTAAATTTTAGGATGAAAATAGTGAAGAAATTTAAAGAAAACCCTATAAAAAAAACAAGAAGGACACGAAGAGGGAAAAGAAAAAGAAGAAAATAAAAATTGAAAATGAATATATATATATATATATATATATATATATATATATATATTAATACCCAACACGTGGCTTTCCAAAGTTCCATGCGTTCAACTTTAAAGAAAGGCACGAAATGGATATATTTCATGTATATAAGGTATATATATATATACACTTATATAAACGTATGTATAGTTATATATATATACATAGAATATATATATATATATATATAACTCAATGTGGCCTTCGTAAAGCCTAGTCTGAGGCTACCTTGTGGGTGACCATAATAATATGAACACGTAAACTAATCAAGTTCTCACATCGAGTTTTGAATTAATTGAAGACTGAACTTGGATATGATCATTGAAGAATCTATTAAAGCTATCTTTGGTAAGCACCTAATTGTTTGGAGATCATGTTTGGATATTTCGATGAAACTAAATATGGAAAGTGTTTTGAGTTATTTTTTGGGAGAACTTAAAATGGAGATGAAGATAATTTTGCACCGGGCTAAATTAGGCGAGGTTTAAATTACTTGAAGACCAAGATTAATTTAACCAGTGGAAGATTCAAACAAAAATCACATGCAACTGATTGAAGATTGATTAAAGACCATTGTGGTATGATTGAAGAGCATCATGTATAGCGTGTGCTTCAAGACCCAAATTTGGGCTTGCTTGAAGACCCTTGTTGGGGTTTGTGCTAGCATGAGATGGGAGCAGAGGCGGAGCCACAAATGATATAGAGGGGGAGCGATCTACAAAGTTTTAAAATAATTAATTAACAAAAAATTTTAAATTAAAAAATTAAAATAATAAAATACATTTAAATTTTTTTTATAGCAATAAGTAAAAACTTAAGAGACATAATTAATTAATGTATCAAAATTTATATTTCTTTATGATTTTGACTCAAGGGCGGCTTAAGATAACTACGAGATCTATAACGGAATTTTAGAATAAACCCTCTAATTTATTTAATAAAAATTAAAATTATTTAGATTTTATTTTAATGAATACCTATTTGAAATGTTTGTTTATGTTTTCACATACTACTAAATAGGATACATTTAAAATTTGTGAATAAAACTCAACAAAGTAAAAAATCTAACAAAACAAAAACAAATTGTAACAATATAAAAAGTACAAAAGCTCTTATTTATAATTAAAAGAAATAAATATTATATTAATTTTTGAAAAAAAGCAAATGCATTAAAAATTAATTATAGAGGATCATAATAAAATTATGAAAAATTAGTTATCAAAAGATATAATTGATTAAATATTAAAATAAATTATTTAATATCTTACTATATTATTTTAAAATTTAAAAATTAACTAAGATTAAATTATATTGATTAAATATTAAATTAAAATATTTTTGTATTATGATAATTATTGGTAGTCTTACAAAATTTGAGTATTTAAAGTTATTATTAAAAAAAATCTACAGATGAGGATTTAAAAAAATAAAGGGCCTAAAATAATTGCTTTATTGGTTTTACCCTTGAGTTGATGATGTTTTGATTTATAATTTTAAAAATATGTATAATATTTTAAATTAAAAAAATTCTCATTTACAAGCATATGCAATTTAATAATTTATCTGAATTCATTTAAATTATTTTTATAAATTATTTATATTTAATTTCTTATTAGTTACAAAATAAACTGATATTTAAATATTTTTAAAAAATAATAACTTTCAATTAAACTTCTATTTAAATCAACATAATTTAAAAAAATTTATTTATTACTAAATCAAATCTTTAATATTTATCAGATCCCTAAATCAATGCACATTAATCAATTATACATATTTTTACAAATTTTGTCAAAATTTTAAAAATAGCAAGCTCAACAAAAACATCTAATAAATTAGAAATAAATAAATAAAAAATAAATCAAAGCATTCAACTGAAAATAAAATAAAAAATAATCACAATATAAAAATATATAAAGATAAAAATTAAAAAATATATTAAAAAGAAAAGCTTTGAAAGGGGCTTGGCGGAAGGGCGAGGTGGAGAAGAATGGGCGGAAGGGGGGTGGGGTTGAAGGGCAAGAGGGAGAGGGCTGGGCGGAAGGGGGCTGGGGTAGGGCGTCGGGAAGGAAAAAGTAGGCGGTGTCAACAGACCCCGCTAGTGAGAGGGGTGGCAGCCGCCCCCCGGACCCCTTGTTGCTCTGCCCTTAGATGGGAGTTCAACTCGTTGTTGTTGTTAGTTAAGAGGGGAATTTAATGACCTGCGATTTGGACCCAATTGGGAGGGTTTGAGGTTTCTTAAAGTCTAATTGTAACTAGGTGTTATAACTGAGTTAGCGTTAATAGGTGAGCCAAATTGCAACTCAATTGCAATAGAGTTAAAATGTCAGATTTGGAAGGTGTCAAATTTTGATGTTGTCGAAAATCAAAACAAAAGTGGAATATTTCAACAAGTTATTCGTGTGGAAGGCTATATAAGTCCCTACTTGGTGATTTAGAATGTAAGAGAGAGAAGTCAAATTAATTGGCATGGAAGCATCAGTCAGTCTTATCTTATGAGAGCTTGCTTATTGTCTAAGGAGATCGTGGAAGGATATTTATTATAAGAGCTATTACATTAGTTGGCCGATAGTTAAAGTGGTTACAATGATAAGAAAAGGGTACAATAGTAATTTATTTCTATGAAAATTGCATACTTTACCCTTTAATAATTTAAGTAGTTACATATAGAAGGAAGGGCGAAGGGGTAATTTTGCTATAAGGGATGTTGAATTAGGTAGTGGTTAAGTTTATTGGAGAGAATAGAAAGAGATGTTGAGATGGCAAAGACATCCTTGCTACTAATGTGGATATTGTTGGAGTAACTACATAAAAAGGGAATGAGCCTGAAAAAGGGTACAATAGTAATTTATTTCTATGAAAATTGCATACTTTACCCTTTAATAATTTAAGTAGTTACATATAGAAGGAAGGGCGAAGGGGTAATTTTGCTATAAGGGATGCTAAATTAGGTAGTGGTTAAGTTTATTGGAGAGAATAGAAAGAGATGTTGAGATGGCAGAGACATATCCTTGCTACTAATGTGGATATTGTTGGAGTAACTACATAAAAGGGGAATGAGCCTGAAAAAGAGGCAGACCTTTTTTGAATAAATATAGCTTTTTCCTTAATCCCCTTCCTTTCCCTTCTTCTTTGTTGTGTGATTATAAGGTGATCTCTAGGACAATTGTTCCTTAAATCCCTTGATTTTCTCTACATACCATCTTGATTCTCCAAATAAAGCTTGATTTTAGTGGATTGCTAGTTGTTTTTTTGCCCGATAGCAATAATTTTGGTGAAGGAGTGTTATGTCAACGGGAGGTTGGGGTTGATGGAATGTTGATTAAGGTGAGCCTTAAGTGATAAAATCTCCAATCACATGTTATCTCGTGGGTGAGGATGTTTTGAACTAGGTCGTTGTGTCTGTTTTTTATTTTTTCCAGTGCATTAACCCCCAAAGTTGGTCATGTAAACATAAGTAGATCAATTCCCCTTTTGTTGTTTGTTTGGAAGTATTGCATACACCCAACATTCTGAGCTTCATGTTAGTCCTTCCAAGACACATGTCAGAACGGGGACATCCCAATAATCAGATTGAATGGGATGACAGTTTTTTCGAATCTATAAAATGAAAATTTTGATCAAATCACACATCACAGTATACTAGGTTTTCTAATTCCTTAAGGGGTTTATCTAAAAGATTCAGAATATAACTAGGAAGACGTTTCAAATACCACACGAGTCGCCGGGCATGCGAGTTTGGTGTATCCCATTTGATATCTTCGTATCTGAGAATCAACAAACTCCACCCCGCATTATTTCACAAAACTCCGGGTCTTCTTTTTTAGCCCCAATAACTCTATAATTTGCACAAGCATAAATTTCACTTTTTGTTGGTCAAGAGATTGTTTTACAAAACAATCCATCTTTTTCCGATTTTCAGTGCCAAACAACGTTATCAAAACTCTTGTGCTGGTATATCTTATTTGTTGTGGTGTGTTGATTATCAAAAAAATCACTAATCCATAATGGAACTAGTTGACATAAAATATGAAAAAATATTTTTGGCGTTTGTTGTAAAATTATAATTTCTTATATTTGAAAGCAAGATAAGAGCAATTTAATGCGAATGGTACTCGATTTTTTTAAATTATGAATAGAGTAAATGTTTAATGGAAACAAGAAAAATAAAATAAAAAATAAAAAATTCAGCCGCGTGATAAAAGCAGAGTTGTCCGGGCATCTAATGACATGAAAATATTAATAAATTTTAAATAAACCCACGTTCCTCGCTTCAATCATTCCCAACTAACCCACCAAATTCTATTTTTTATTTTTTTTAATTAAGAAATGATTATCAAAATAACATGCTTCACGTACTTCTCCTGTCAAAAATAAATTCTATATATATATATATTTGCCACTGGAAGACGATTAAATTTTGGGAAGATGGAATTAAAAGTCTTTGGAGTCAATCATTGGATAGCCCAATGGTATGATATCAAAGTGTAAGGGGGAGGTCATGGGTTCAAATCTCTCCCCCAACAGTACTGTTCATACACTATTCACTCCGGGATTCCTATATTATTCTCATATTGTACTATTGTAGTACATCCGGGGTTTCGATCTTTGCTTTAGAATCTGTTTATATTTATAAAAAGCGCTTGATGCCTATTATTCATCTTTTGGAGGTTTGAAATTATCCCACATAAACCCTCTAATATATCAATTCGTCATATGGTTCTTTTTGTTTTTTGGGCAGTTTAATTTTCAGTTAATACAGCTCACTCTTTCGTTTAATCAATCTTACAACATGTACTTTCTGTTTTAAAATATGTAGTTTATCATTTAACGTTGTGTGTTTTCGTTTAACCACATAATTTTTTACTTAATACTGATATGTCTTTTTGTTTAATATATGATATTTTCATTTAATATTATGTGTTTCTGCTTGAAAACCTACTAGGTATTTCTTTTCAACGTTAGTTACTTTTATGACTGAAGGATTAAAAAGTACATTGTCAGAAAAATAACGAACTTTTTAAGAATATTCAAACTTAGAGGAACAATATGTAAATAAGTGAAATTTGGAGGGATTTTTAGGTTATTTCCAGTTAAATCATTTGCCATGCTCATCTTTTCAATATATTACTCGCACCTTTTTTTTATTTTAATATGTCACTCTCTCTTTTAATTTTATTTTATTTCTTCTTGCTGTAACAACTTTGACGTTTTAAATTTAATTGAAGTGAATTTTTTAAAACTTTCATTTATATAAATTTTTTAAATATATCATATATATATATATATATATATATATATATATATTAATATAGAACATGAAATTGAATTATCATCTTTATTTTTGCACCTGCATTTATTTCTTATCATTCTCGATGAGATTAAATTTCTAGTTAAAGTTGGACGGTTTTTGTGTTACATTGCAACATCTACTACGTGAAGCTTGTGGTCTTTTTTTTTATATAAATTAAATATTTGTGAAAAAATAATTTTCACTAATATTAAAAATGTATAATTTATTGAGTAATGAAATCATTTAAATAAAAATATAGGCTTAAAAAATGAGAAAGTGAGCAGAAAATAATCAACAGCTGAACCAAATCATAAATCAATAGTATCTTTGTAAATAACTTTCTTTCTAAAGAATGGAAAATTGCATATATGTTATGCTCAAAATATACAGTTCTGTATATGTCCATAGTTTTAATTACTCAGATTCTTTTAGAAAGTACCAAAATTTACATGAATATTTATAAGTTAAAATAAATTAATTCTTTTGGAAAACATATATTTAACTTTTCTTCTTCCTTTGGTCTCATTTTTCTTGATATTATTAATTTTTTTTATCACATCTTTTTCCTTTCACCTTACTTTATAAATCTCTTTATTTATTTATTTTTATTAATTTGTTTATTTTCACATATTTATTAAGAGTGCGAGGAGACCGGAAAGTAGTTTAACAATTATCCCATTTTTTCTTTTTTTAATTAATTTTAATTTCTGATAGGGGTGTATGGACTATGGTTATTAATCCCCGGAATGGGAAACAGACACATACTTTAAGATGAACACCCATTTGAATAAGCATAGAATTGGGAATTGAATCCCAAGTGTAGGAAATTGAGACCCAGCTTCGCATGCCTGCCTATCCAAATGGGTGTTCATCTAAAAGTATGTGTCTGTTCCTATTATGGGGGATTAATAACTCCAAACTTGATGGTAATTGAGAGAAATTGAAAGCTATTGACTAATTTATCCATTCTCATAATTGCTCCCAATATTTTTTTTTTCCTAAAATGTTTTGGAGGGTAATGGAGAGGGCTGGCTTCTAAAATTTTGTCTTTGTCATAGGCATAAAAAATGTATTAATTATTAATAAGTAAAATTAGTAACAATGCTTATGTAATTTGTTTTAATTTACATATTTAATTATGAGAATTAAAATGAATAATTATATTTAAATTATTGAAAAATGAATAGACTTGAGCAATTTTTTGTTTATTTTAAAAAGAACCAACACAATAAATATTTATTTAGAATACTTAATTATAACAATTAAAATTAATAATAATTGAAATGAATTAATTAATAAATACTTGATAATAATTTAAGTAAATAAGATATGCAAACCTTGGTGCATATTAAGAAATTATCATAAACAATATTTAAACACTAATTACTTACATTAAAGCTAAAATATTAATTTGACTACATTCTCTCATTTTAATTTGGGTTTTTTACTTGCATACCCCTGTAAAACTATGAATTTACTTAAATACCCTCATAAAAATGATATTTGCTTGTATACCCTACAAATCAATTATATTTGTTTATATGCCCCTATGGTTAAGTTGACTCTTAATGGTGTTAAATTAATGGACGGAATAATGGGTAAATTACCAAAATGGGTTTGCTTATATACCCCTCTAATTTTTTCTTCTTATTTTGTAAACATTACTCATTTCATTCAATAAATGACCATTATGGGTTTGTTAATATACCCATCAAATGTTTTTATTATATTTTATAGACTTTAAATTATTTAAATTATAGATAACCAATGTAATTTTTTTGTACTTTTAATTATTTTTAAAAATTATTAAAAATCATGAATTTTTGAGTAAATTCATATTTTAAGGTTTTTTACAAACATCTTTAAAAATTTTTACATTATCACATGTTCTTTACAAACACAACCTAAAAATAGGTAAAAATTACGACATGTATCAATATATAACAAATAATTTCATACACCTACTCAAAATACAATCACATATGAAACTTATAAGAAAGAAGTCCAATAATGTTTTTTGAACATCCATCCAATATCAGAACTCCTGAGAAAAATCCAGTAATTCGATAGTGTGGCGGAGGATCCGATTAGTATAATAGTCGTTGGTGTTTGGCTCACCGACGATGAACACGATTGGGAGGTTCTCCAAGTAAGCTCCGGCGATGGCGTTGGTCACATTGAGACCTCTGACGGTAAAGGTAACGGCACATGTGCAGATGTTACGGCGTCAGGCATAGCCGGCGTTAAGATGGTCCAGTAGGGTTATGTTGAAACCTTTGGGGATGGCGTAGATGTAACTGACGCCGATTTGAAAGAACCAGAGAGTGAGATGGCGTGGCTTGAAGTGATTGGTGAGAAGGGAGCCTCAAAAGATGGCGCTGAGTGGTTGAGAAGTTTGGGATTTTTTCTCAAATGGCTTAGGTTGGATAATGTTAAGAATAATTGGGTAATTTTGTTAAGTTGGGTTAAGTGGGAACTATGGTTAATTCCATAAACCCTAACGGTGGCTAATGGTAACTAACGGCGGGGATATATAAGTAAAAAAAATTAGTTTTATGGGGGTATGCAAACAAATAGTATTTTTATGGGGGTATTTAAGCAATTTCATGCTTTTGCAGGGGTATGCAAGCAATTTTCCCTTTTAATTTTTCCTAGTCCTAATGAATTATAGTTTCGACCAAACATAATTTTTATTCGCATTACTATTACCATCAATTCCCATTACAATTCCTATTCTCTCCAATTTCATTCCCATTCTGTAAACCAAATACCTAAATCTAAGTTGTATATTACTCCATTTAAACTCTCTCTATATTTATATACAAACAAACACATAATATTCAAGGTTACGTGGACATCTCTGAATTTTTGTTTTAAATCATGTTTATCATCGTGCCCTTTTTGTCTTAAAGAAGAACATTTACAAGAAAAAAATTGAAGAAGAAGAAAAAAACAATGATGAAGATGATGATGACAACAATGACGATGATGACTATGACAAAAAAGGAAAAGAAGAAAATGAAATAGAGGAATTTTTAGAATTATATAAACTAAAAAGTTAATCTAATGTCTGTAAGGACTACTGAAGAATTATAAGTAGAAGCATGAATCTATTATATTGCAAATGTTAGAGAGATTTTCAAATTGGTTTGTAAAATTTCAAAATTTTCTAAGTCATTTTCTCAAAATTAAGTTTCACCAAATGTGGATTGTACATTAATTAAACTTTTATATATATATATATATATATATACACAAGCAGCTACACAATATTCAAAGGTTCTCAATAATTTTCATTTTTATAAAAAGAAAGTTTATAATTATATCTTTTATGTCCTGAAAGAAAAACATTTACTTGATTCCTTACAAGAAAGAAGACCAAATATTCACAAGAAAAATTTGCTCTCTGAACTAAATTCACTTGATTCCTTACAAGAAAGCAGACCACTTACTGAGGTCGAATCTAATCAATTAACTGTTATCCAAACTGATCTTTTTACTGTCCTTAAACAAGAAAAAATTTATTGGAAACAATGATCTCGGATAACTTGGTTTAAAGAGGGTGATTCAAACACAAAATTCTTTCATCTGCTAGCAAATGGTAGAAAGAATAATAATTTCATACACAAAATTCAGACTGATCTTTTTATTGTCCTAGAACAAGAAGAAATTTATTGGAAACAATGATCTCAAATAACTTGGCTTAAAGAGGGTGATTCAAACACAAAATTCTTTCATCTGCTAGCAAATGGTAGAAAGAATAATAATTTCATACCCCACATTCGTAGTAACGGGCTATGGATAGAAGGAAATCAAGAAATTGGGAAAGTTTTTACTGATTATTTTCAAACCTTGCTTGGTACTCCAATTTCTCATAGATTCCTACTAAATTGGCATCATCTTTTTTATTATAAGGAAAGAGTTGATCTCTCTCATCTCGAACTCCCATTCACCACTAAAGAGATTAAACTTGCTGTGTTTGGTCTAAATGCGGATAAGTCCCCAGGACCTGATGGCTTCCCAATATTCTTTTACCAAAAACATTGGAACCTCATTCAGGAGGATCTTTTAAAACTTTGTGATGATTTTTATAATGGTTCAATCAATTATGAACAACTTAACTGGGTGCACATCGCTCTTATTGCCAAAACAAGAGCTCCAACTGAGGTTTCAAAATTTAGACCTATCAGTCTCATCAATTCTACTTGCAAAATCATTTCTAAGATTCTCGCTTCTAGATTGAGTCAAGTGATTAATGCTCTAGTCAATGATTCTCAATCAGGATTTATTAAGGGCATATGCATTGCAGATAATATTATAGCTGCACAAGAAGTGATTTTTAATCTCCAAAAAAAGAAACTTCTTGGTTTTGCCTTTAAAGTTGATTTCACAAAAGCATTTGATTCACTTGAATGGAATTTTCTCCTTGAGATTCTAGCAGCTAGAGATATTGGCAACCGTTGGATTAATTGGATACACGTAATTCTCAAAATTGTAAAAACACAAATTCTGATTAATGTAACTTCCCAAGGGTATATCTGCTGCAAAAGGGGTTAAAACAATGTGATCCTCAGTCACCTCTTCTATTTGCTTTAGCAGCAGATACCCTCAGTGCTATGTTCAATCATGCTATTAATTCTAAAGTGTTGGTTGGAGTTCAGCTCAACCGATCTAATAGTATTTGTCATTTGCAATATGCAGATGATCTAATCATTTTTTCAGCTGGAGGACATGAAGATCTTAAAATAATCAAATTAATTCTTTATCTCTTTAAAGGTTGTTCCGGTCTTTCAATCAATTACACGAAGAGTTGTTTGTTTTCAACAAATTATGGTTTTCAACCAAACATCTACTCTGCTAAAATTCTTAATTGCAATAGGGATTATCTTCCTATCACAAACTTGGGAGTTCCCCTCTCTGGAAGACGGCCTAGACGACAAGATTGGACAAAGCTTATTGAAACTGTCCGATCCAGACTTACTTCTTGGAAAACAATATATCTTTCACTGGGGGGGTCATCTTACCCTTATTAACTCTGTTTTATCAATTATCCCAGTTTACTGGATGTCAGTCTTCAAATTACCATCTTGGGTCATCCATGAGATTGATAAGATCAGGAGAGATTTTTTGTGAAAAGGACCTGATCTTGGACCAAAGGGAATCATATTGGTTGCTTGGAAAAGAATTTGCCGTCCCCGTTTCAATGGGCGGCTGGGGAATTCTGGATCTTAAGGAATTCAACAAAGCTTTACTTTGAAAATGATGGTGGAAGATCACTACTATACCAAATTCCTGTTGGTCCAAGATAATCAACACAAACTACTCTTCTAGTGCATCATCTAAATTCTTATTTCAACAACCACCAAGAAACAAATCCTTCTTCTCGACAGGGATTAATACCATTCTTCCTCCTTTTCGTTCATGTATCAAATACCAGGAGGGATCTTACTCTTGGCCTTTTGAAAAAAAATGGCATCTTCACGATAAGAATTTCTTAATTGATGATGGTCTTTGCAGCCAGCTTTATTCTCACTTCTGGAAACTCAAATTACCAAGTAAAATAACTTTATTCTGTTGGCTGGTCAAGGATAACAAAATTCTTACCCTTGATAATCTACTCAAAAAAGGCTGCAACCCTAATGCCATCGACACTTGCATTCTATGTTACAATAACTCGGAAATAGTGGAACACTTTTTCTTGGAGTGTAATTTCTCGAAGCGTATCTGGTCCTTTTTCAGACAAATCCTTGATTTTGGATCTTCTCCATCCTCTGTTTCCAATATCTAATCCAATTGGATATCCTCTTTAACTTCTTCTCGTGGGAACTTGTTGGATCTTTGTTTAAGAGTCATCATCTGGAATATTTGGCTAGAACAAAACAATCGCATCTTTAATCTTAATTGTTCACCTATCTCTTCAATATTTACAAGTCTGCTAATATGTTGCTTTCTTGGCTTTCAACAGATTCCGAGTCTCGTCAGCAAGATACTACAGAGGTCTCACTGAGGATCAAGCGCTCCCTCAATTTTCTGAGCACCAGAAATTCAGATCTTATTGGCGATTCGGCGCACATTACTGATCCAGAGTAGTTCTACTCTACTTGCTGCTGGGCAGGCCTGTGTCTCCAGACGGTAGCTTTCGCCGGCCCAGCCTGTCTTTTTTACTCTTGTTTCTTTTCTACTTTGTACTATTTCTTTCTCTATTTTTCTCATCTCTGATGAAGATTCAGAATATTGTTATCTTTAGACCTGCTAGTTGTTTCTTCTCCGTTGTACCTCTCTATACTCTTTTTTTTAAATAAATTAATGATTTATCCACTTTTTTTTTTAAAAAAAGAAAAACATTTACAAAAAGAAAAAAAAATGAATAAGAAGTAAATGATGATAACGAGAGAAAAGTAAAGGAAAGAAAAATGAAATAGGAGCATTCTGATATTACAAAAATTAAGAAGATAATTTGATTTCTATCATGATTTGTAGAGGAAATTTAAGTATATGGAGTAATTTGTTGATCATTGTAAATGTGATATGGTCTTTCACGTCAATTTATAAATGTTCAAAGACCTCTAAATTATGTTTTAAGTAAATTTCACCCAATGCAATTTGTATATTATTTAAATTATATATATGGATAGATATATAGTCATTCCAAGTTTTTTTTCTTTTCTAAAAAAAAAGCTATTTTATTATCATGTTTTTAAGACTTTTATGTGTTGAGCCAGACAATTGATGGATTACAATGTGAGCTAACTCTAAAAAAATAATATTACAATTTACATATGTAAATAAAATAAAAATGTTAAATAATTCTTTTATTATTCCATAATATTTATCTAAATAAACAAAATTCAAAAGTGATGGTTCCACCTCTAAAGCCAACTGCAGCCTTACCTTTCCAATATCACTTTTCTTATTTTCCCACATTTGCCAAAAATAAAAATTAAAAACTGTGGGTCCCACAAACCACTTTTGTTAATAAGACCATGCTCTCTAAAGCTTTTGGAAATCACCAACAATGGCAGCACCACTACACTTCCTCGTCCTCCTCCTCCCATTCTTCTCCCTCTTCCTTGCTCCGGCCTTCTCTTCCGGCCAGACGGAGCCCAAAGTTCCGGCGCTCTACGTCTTCGGTGACTCCACGGCTGATGTGGGCAACAACAACTATTTGCCTGGGAACAACGCCAAGGCCAATTTCCCCCACAATGGAATTGACTTCCCTTTCTCTAGACCTACTGGAAGGTTCAGTAATGGCTACAATGGCATTGACTTCTTGGGTGAGCTCTTCTCTCTTTGTTTTTCCTTTTGTTTTCTGATCAAAGCTTGCTTCTTGCTTTACTTTGATTTTCATGTCATTCTTATTGTGTACTTGTTTTTTTTAAAAAAAAACTTGTGAAATCTTATGTTTTTGTCTGTAAATTATTATATGTATTCTACTTAAGTAAAGTTCCTTCTTTGCTTTCTATTTTTCCTTTTAATCATATACTTGCTTTACTTTTCAGTATCATTCTTAGCGTGTACTTTCTTTTCAATGGTTTTTATTTTATTTTTAGTCATACAGTTTGTTGTTTCAATGGTTTCTATGTTTTTGATGTAAATCATTGAAATATTTCATCATTTATCAGTCTTAATTCTAATTAAATTTACTTCATTCTTTGTCTTCTGTACTTTACCAGATCATATAATGGCTCTTGCTTTACCTTTTTCAGTATCATTGTTAGTCTTTACTTATTTCAGTGGTTTGCACTTTGTTTTTATAATTTCTTCTCATAGATTGTTTTGTTTCAAGGATTTTTTCTTATAAATCATTAAAATCTTTCATCATTTACTAAATTCAAATTAAATCAAGTTCCTTCTTTGCTTTTTGTTTTTAATCAGATCATTAGATCAAAGGCTGCTTCTTACTTTACCTTCTCAATATTATTTCAATGGTTCTTATTTAAATTTCTTTTATTAGATCGTGTTGTTTTAACAATTATTTTTTATCTTCTGTTTTTGCATATAAATCATCGCAGATGGGATCATTTATCATTCCAGACTCTAATTAATTTAAGTTCTAACATCACCTCTGAATATGCACTTTTGCTCTTATTATTATTTTTTAAATGTAATACAGTCTTAATGGACCATGGATTTCGTGAGGGGAGAAAACTCTATTTCTTAGAGAGGCAAGAGCTTGATATTGATATATTCACTATTCCTTGTATAAATATCTTTTCAGAAAAACATTTTTTTAAAATAAATTTTGATATTCTACATATTCTTACAGACAATGAGTCAAACATATATATATATATATATTTTGATATTTTTACACATGCGTTTAATGGAAGTATAAATGAGAAGCAGGTTTCATGGAAGAGGATAAAGACATAAGGAAGAATAAAAAAATTATAGAACAAATATTATTAGGAAAAAAAAAAGATATTGCTACAATATTGTATGCATTTATGATATCTTAACTGAGAGGCATATATGTACACACTCCAAAGATTTCAGTGAATTTGCAAGCTTGAAAGATTTCATGATTTCAAGGAGGTGTAGGGGGAAAATATCTTTTCTTTAAACGTGTAGTGGAGAAGTTGAGAGGGTTGTCTGGTCTTGATCAAAGTTGTGCATTGAGAAGTGGGGGCCAAGTGTCTCTTGTCTTCTTTTTTTTTTAATATTTGATATAATATTGTCCAAAGCCAAATGAGCAGCCATTGATGGCAGTCATACTCATGCTGCTTTTTCAAAAGGGTGATAACAGTTGTTATCTATTGAGAGCACTAATTGTAAACAGAATTCTAGAAGTCTGCCATCTGATAAAATGTCCAATTGTTTAGTTTAGAGGCTTACATGCTTTTGTCTGATATATAATGTATAAATAATTTTTGTGGGGATAGAAATAAATTTATAAAATTTGTTTTACTTTTTTATTTAATCAATTGAAAAAAAGTGATGCATGTTAAAGTAAATAACACACTTTATAAAGAGTAACCTTTATCACAGGAATAATCTCTGCTCCAAATCTTAAAGGTACATTTGAGGGATCCACCTGTGTATATCTGTTAAGATTTAATTTGCTGATGCCTTCCAAACTAAGAATTGCTTTGAATTATGCCGTTAAAATATTTACTTTGGGATTCTTCACTTGCAATTAATTGAACAAAGTAAATTGTTGTGGGAAAAAGGCAAATGTATCATTTCAGTAACTAAATATATAATTTGCCTAACTAGAACAAGGATTCCTGAGATATTAATTAGGCAGTTTATTTAAATGTGCCACATATGTAGATTCATCATATCTTGAAGTTTGAGGTAGGGAAAAATGCAGGGTAAGTGACATGTTCATAGAACTCTAACATTTATATGCAACCTAACTGTCTTAGATTTTGCTAACATTATGTTATATGTTGATTGGAATCAGCAAGGCATGTGGGATTTAAGAGGAGTCCACCACCTTTTCTTTCTCTTGCTAGCAACACAAGTCATGACATTATGCGAGGAGTGAAAGGGACAAATTTTGCCTCTGGTGGATCTGGAATTTTGGACTCAACAGTAAGTGCATCTCTGTTATTTATTTATTTATTTATTTTTCTGATGTTTCTTTATTTCATTTCATTCTTCCTAGGGATGGCAGTGTCATCAGTACTTGCGAAAAAATTGAATTTCCAAATCTACCCGTGTTTAAGATTCTCAATCTCAAATCCATCCTATACTTGTTTATAAATTCTACAGAAATTTCCAAACCCATCCAAATATGCTAAACTCGTTCCATTTAATATTTAAATTCAAATAAATTAATCATATATCTTTATGAATTTGATGTTTGCATTTATTTCAAATAATCATTGCCATAGCTTTAATGAATTTTATTGACTTATAAAATTTCTTACAACTGAATATTTGTTAATATAAAAAAATTTCATTCTCTAATATACGTCATCAACATCTAAAAACTCTGTAAGCCATGATTACAATATAAAATCATTGACAAATCACTTCATGGTACTTGAAAATTGATAAATATTATCAACTAACTAGTCAAAACTAGGATATCAAAGTAAATGTTGTAAAATTATAAGCTAATTTCGACAAACTTGTAAAAAACATTAAAAAAAAATAAAGTAAAATATATGAGAATTTCTACAAATTTTGAATCTTTGAAGTGATAATATTAACATTAGAATAAGGCAAAAGTGTTTCAATGTGTGTGTAGAGGTGGGCACGGGCCATCCGAAAAACCGGCCCGGCCCGTGCCCGGCCCACCGGTTCAATGACCCGGCGGGCCGGTTCATTAGACGGGCCGGTTACGGTTGGGGTTTTCCCAACCCGTGACCCGGCGGGTTGTCAAAACCCAGTTGGGCCCGGCGGGCCGGGTCAAACCCGGTTCCAAACCGGTTAATGTTACTTTGTTTGTTTTTAATCACTAAGTATTTGTTGGTCGTAGGGATTTGAACCCATGATCTTGAACTGAGATAAGACCCAACCACTGAAAGCTACGATTTGTTTTTTAATATTTATTGGAAAGAATTATATATAGATAGATGTAGGATATGGATTAAAATAATTTATATATTTAATTTATAAAAAAATTAAGAAACCATATAATAAATTAAAAAATATACAAATCAATTAATAAAATATCAAAGTATCAAACAATAAATTTTTCATAAATATTTTTTTAAAAAAATAATTATTTTTGTTAATTGTCTTTTTGGGCTCATAAAGACTAAATCTCTACATACTTACACTCTTAAATCCTCTCTTAAAATAAGCCTTGATCTAATTTGTCACATATATATTAGATTATTTTTGTTTCAATTTATAAAAATAAAAAAATAAAATTACAAAAAAATTGTTTTTTTAAATTATGTAAATCAATTTATAAAAAAATATATTAGTAAAAAAGAATATCTTTTGAATAATGGTTCACACCATATTATTTTTGATTTGTAACTTTTTTTCAATGACAACATGATAAGACAATAATAACCCTATTGTTGAGAGACCAAAAGTAAAATCTGAAGCCAACCCTAATTATAATAAATAAATAAGTTGATGATAACTTCGATTTAAAAATAAGAATACTACTTGATATATACATTTTTGTTGCACTTAAAAAAAGTGTGCTTAATAATTTAATTTGATAGATAAATAAATTAAAAAAATGTAGTTTTTTATCCTTTTTAAAATTATTTTTGATATGTCTTAAAAATTTTTTTAAGTTATTATAAATTATTTTTAAATTTTTTTATTGTTTGGGATTAAATTTTAAAAATATATTGTAACTTCTTTATAGTTATTTATGTTTTAAACTAAAACAAGAAAAATTTGTAGGTCAATTGATTAATGTTATTTTCCCATGTGAGAATCACAGGTTGAACGCCCATCCATTCTAGCGTTTTTGTTATTTACAAAAACCCGCGGGTCAAACGGGCCTGGCCGGACCCGGCGGGTTCTGTGCTAAACCGGGCCGGGTCCGGTTCATTCACAGAATGAACCGGACCCAGCGGACCTACCGGGTCAACCCGGCCCGACGGCCTTCCCCTGTAGCACGGGCCGGTTTCGGGTCCAGCTTCCGGTGAACCGGACCCGGCGGGTCGGGCCCGGTGTGCCCGGTTAACCGGCCCGTGCCCACCTCTATGTGTGTGTACAAGATTGGGTTTTTTAAATCATTGATATGGTTATTTTATTAGGGTTTAGGTAGATCCTACACCTGTCAAATCCATGTAAATTGCCATCCCTATTCTTCTGTTCTTATTGGTTTTCTCATAAAGGTTTACCACTTTGAATATGTTAGGGAAGCACCAATAGCACCATTTCCATGACAAAGCAGATACAGTATTTTTCAACAGTTCGGTCACAACTTACTCAACGATTGGCGATTGAGCAAATTGACGAATTATTCTCTAAGTCTCTTTTCATTATAAGTAGCGGGGGAAATGATATATTTGCTTACTTCTCACAAAATAGATTCCCAAATGTTACTGAAAGGCAAAACTTCATTTCTAGTCTTATCACGAAATACGGGGATCATTTGAAGGTAATTTCAACAATTTTTCTCTAAGCATAATATAGTATATGATTTGTTACTATTCAAACTTTTGTATTTCCATTTAATTGACATTTTTGACATTTTGTTCAGGAACTCTATGCTCTTGGAGGTAGGAAGTTTGGTATTGTTGATGTTCCACCTCTGGGATGCTGTCCTTATCCGAGAAGTTTAAACCCCACTGGTGGTTGTCTTGAAATGTTAAACGAATTGGCACAGGAATTCAATGGTGCTTTAAAGGTTCTTATGAATGATGTGAGTTCAACGTTGGCAGGGATGAAATATTCTATTGGAAGTTCCAATGCTGTTGTCATGAATATAGTTAACAACCCCGGAGCTCTTGGTAAGTAAATGAATTTATACTTTTCCATATGATTGCCTAAGCTCAAACTGGCAATTTAAAATAAAATATAATGCATTTTATTTGTTGACTGTTATAACCTGTTAAGTTTGTAGACAAATAAAAACTATACCAACAAGTTTAGAATAAATGATGACAGTTTAAAAAGATGAACAACTCTACTAGATATCATTTGCTTATGTTCAAAATGGGAACAGAGGATACTTATGAAAGTCTCAGTTCAAATATAAATTGTGTGGTGCTTTTGTGACATGTAAAATGAAATTTTAAGCCGCAAAATACTCTGATTCATTTTAGGCACTATTCCTAGTTTGTGACATGTAAAATGAAATTTTAAGCCGCAAAATACTCTGATTCATTTTAGGCATTATTCCTAGCTGGCTTACACAAAAGAAGATGCATCTTGTTTCATTATTTATTCATTACTTTTTTCTTTGATGACCCTATAGGCTCTTATTCCCTATAGGCTCTTATTTGTGATTCTTTCAAGCTCATTTACTGCAATTTTGACTTTGCCATTCATGATTTTATACATTTACTATATATTATGAAAAGAGGAAGGCATTAAACTATGTTTATTATTTGGTACTATTTATGATATGTAGAACCTTATGTCAAGTTCAAAACAGTCCAACTCATTTTGGGAGTCATTTCTCACTGGCTTATACAAAGAGATTACATCTTTGTTAATTGTTTTTTATGCGTTTGATGACCGTGTAAGCTCTTATTTGTGATTCTTTCTTGCTCCTTTGTTGCAATTTTTGCTTCTCAGTCCTTGTGGTGAACTCTATTGCTCTTAATCTTGCTAAGATTTTGCAAAAGGTTTAGTTTATCAAAATGCCGAGATTTTCCTGCTCTTTACCAGAAATTCACCAGCAAAGTATTTCTGTATCCCCGCATTCTACATTATAGATATACATGCAGTTGCAACAAATTGTAAAATTATCACGGAAATGTCTTCTTGTTAAGATCACTGTCAGCATATAAACCAACTTCATTTCCAAAATAAAACTCCATATTCTGCTAGTAATATTTTTCACTTTTGTTTCAGGTTTTAAGGAAACAAAAACTGCATGTTGCGGATTTGGCAAGTTCAATGGCGAATCTGGATGCACTCCCAATGCTACAGTTTGTTCTGATCGGCGCCTTTACTTATTTTGGGACTTGCTACACCCTACACATGCAACAGCTAAGATTTTTGGACTCGCAGTTTATAGTGGCCCAGAGCAATTTGCCAGTCCTATCAACTTCAAGAAATTAGTTGAGGATTATAACTAAGATAATTTCTCTGTATTGAAATGGCTCTTGTGAATGAACAATCCGTTTAGTTAAATGGAAAAGTTCTTCTTTGAACAATGTTTCTTTGTTTGCTTTTTTGGGCATTTTTTCATTAGGTTAAAAAAACATCTGAGATGTTTAAATTTACTAGTTTTCAAATTTTGTTTTAGCTTGTGATCAATGTTGGAGTTACAAAGTAATTTTTTTGGAATCAAAAGAAATACAGAGCTTTGAGGGGTTGCAATAAACATTGCTGAAAAGTTTTTGGCAAACCATCACGAAACTTGATGGGAATAATCTCTATAAAATTCCAAGATTTTTTTGTTGAAATTGCTGGGCAAACAAGAAAAGAAAGTCGAAACACACATGCGCTTGAATCATTGATGTGGGCGAATGGGTCTCATGGATCTTCTAATTGATTGCACGAAAAAAAGATGGGAACCCCAATTAAAAAAAAATTTTAGTTCTAAATCTCAATTGTTAATATGTACAATTGAGGACCATACTCTATTTATAAAAAAAATTACGGGGCTAAATATAAGCATACCCATAATAGAGCTAAAGACCTTGCTCTTAGAGCCCTCTACAATCGACATTCTGCCTTGCTTAGGCAGAATTCGTTAAAATGAGCTCAAAGAGCAAGGGTCCTATGGTCAAGGAATAGGGATTTCAATACAAAGTTTTCTCATAACTTTGGTCACATTAGGAGCCACCATAATAGAATTACTTCTGTTAAGAACAATAGTAGTATTCTTCACACGGATAATAAGTGCATTAGTGATTGTTTCATTAATTTTTACTCTCAACTTTGGTCTCCCCCCTACCCCCCTATTTTACCTTCTGCGTGCTTTCTCTAATGACCTTAATATTTTAGTAGAGAATAACAGAGAGTTCCTGATCAGACCTTTAACTAGGAGGGAGATTTACCAAACTATTAAAACTATCCCTAAGGGCAAAAGCCCTGAACCTAATAGTCTTAATGTTGGAATATTTTCAAAGAGCCTTTGATTAAAGTTATCCTTCATCTTTTTTAAACTTCCTTATCCCCAATTCCTGGTGTAGAACCTATATAGCCCTCATTCCCAGAAAAGACTCCTTTAGTTTCTAATTTTAGACCTATTTTGCTTTGCAGTGTTTGTTACAAAATTGTTTCTAAAATTCTTTCAAATCGCTTGAAAAACGTTATTCATAAGTTAGTTAGTTTTGAGTAGTCTGAGTTTATGGAGGGTAAAACCACTTTTGATAATATTCTAACAGTCCATAAGATTGTTCATTCCCTTGAATTTGATGCCAAGTCTCACCCCTAGGATGCTTCTTAAGGTCGACATAGAGAAGCCCTATGATTCTATTGAATGGAATATTGTTCTTGCTACCCTTACTCTTATGAACTTCCCTAAGATTTGGATTTCCTGAATTAAGGCTTGCATTACTTCCCCTATTTTTTTTTTTCTTGTCAATGGTCAACGCTCAAACTGGATTCCTACCCAAAGAGGCTTAAGACAAGGGGATCCTATCTCTATCTTCCTGTTCATGCTGGTTTCCTAGAATCTTACTGCCATGTTGAATTTTGGTCTCAGAAATACCATGATTCTTGGTTTTGATATGAAATTATTAACTCTGGCCAGTTAATAATTTCAACCACTTGATGTTTGTGGATGACTTGATTATTATTACAAGGTCTTCTAGATTTGTTGCCAAGTATTGCAAGCTTTGTTTAGATATCTATAAAACTTTAACTGGCCAAAGTCACAATTTTTCCAAATCTGCTATTCACATGCCTACTTGGTATAAATAGAAAATTATTTCATTTGTTAAGAACATTCTAGCAGAGTATGGAAATTGGGTCTTTTCCTTTCAAGTACGTGGGGGTTATGATATCTCGTAAGAGACTTCTTGTTAATCAATGCAACTATTTGATTGAGAGGGTTTCTAACTATATCAAATCTTGGAACCATTCTCAAATGTCGATAGGTGGTCGTGTTGTTCTAGTTAATAGCTCTTTAGTTTCCATTCCTTTTTACCTTTTGTCTTGTTACCATATCCCAGATACCACACTTGAATCTATAACCAAGTTAGCCAGACATTTTATTTGGGGTAAAGGTAGTAATAATAGCGACATTTCTTACTTAAGTTGGTCAATTACTTCACTTCATAAGTCTGAGGATGGACTTAGCATCAAAAATTTAAACACATGGGGTTGCTCTTATGTCTAAAAATCTTTAGGCTCTTCTTAATGCTTAAGATAAGCATTGGATTAACATTACTTGGTTGAAATATGGGGATTTTTGGTTATGGTCTTGTTCTTCCAAACTAAAATCCTCTTGGTTTTTTAAAATTCTTTGCAAAATAGTTGTGAATTTGAGAGCTCATTGTTGGATTCATATTTGCAATCCTTACCTCACAAATTTTTTGAAGGATCCTTGGCTCTTTGACATCCCCCTTGCTTTTAAACCTTCTTTTATTAACATGGAGTCATGGACTGTCTACTGGATTCCTTAAATGTGAATGATTTTGTGTATGATTATAGACTGAATCAGGAAGATCTGAGGACATTATTAGGTAACCAACTAGACTGGTCTGGGTTTCCTTGGTTGAGATTTAACTTAACCGGTTCTAACCACTAGGCCTACACGGTTCATACCTCTTCAGGAAAACTTTCTAGTGCTATCTATAGTTTTTTAAATCAGGATTCTTTTGATGGTTTCCCTAGTTGGAATGGGTGGCATATATTATGGAGATTGCAAGTGCCTCCTAGGGTTAAAACCTTCTTATGGAGGCTCTTGCATGGTTGTGCTCCTACATTTGGCTTCTATTACAATCTTAACAGTAGCCCTTCCATGCTTTGCCCCTTTTGTAATTTGAATAATGAAACTGATAACCATGTTTTGTGGAAATGTATCAAAACCAAAGAGTTATGGTCATTGGTAGCTTCTATCACCCGGATTATCCTAAACCATGAAGAGTCCTTTCCAGATGGTGCTTGCCTTATTAAGAACTGGAAGATCTGGATGGGTAACAAAGTTTTTAAAGCTCTTTTGGCAGCATGTGCTTGGTCCATTTGGAAAGCTAGGTGCAACCTGGTTTTTAATAAAGTTCAGCCTAGATTCAGTGATATTTTTCAACAGGCTTGGAGGCTAATTGATCATGCTATCAAAGGTTCTCACCATATGAACAGGGAAGTATCCTTTTGCTTTCTTAATGTCAATACTGTTAAGGTCTTTATTGATGACACTTGGATATGTAATGCTTCTCCAAGTGGCTTGGGCTTTGTAATTATTGTTAATGACTCTAGAATTATTTTAGTAGGTGCTTCCCCAACTGCCAGTGAATTGAGCTTTCCAGTTGAATTACAGCGCAACCAATGGATTAAGACCACATATCATTTACTTTCATAGTTTATCTGTTATGCAACTCATACATCATAAGGAGGAGACTGTCTCATAGAGATTGGAACATGACAATAATGCGGTCAGATATCTGTTTTCCGATATGTTAGATGTTGAGCTTCAATACATTTTAGAGTCCATGAACTATGTTGTTGATCTCCTATCCCATCATGGTCGAAGAAGCCATTGCATTTCGCTATTCTCTAGGGGACTAGATCTTCCCAATTAGTTAAAGAATGCAACTCAGGAGTGGGGCCTTGTTTTTTGAATTGCTGGTCGTTATTTTGTTTTCTTTTTAATGGTTATTTTCTAGCTGTTTGTTCAGCTCCAAAAAAAAAACATCCCACTATAAATCAAACTCAATCTCATAAAAACTAATGATTTTCAACAACCATTTATATTTTAATCTTAGATTTCAAACACAAAAAAAATAAAAAAAATAAGAGAATTGATAATTAAAGAGCACATAAAACAATTAATACCTTTGATAAGCAATCAAAAAAGCACCCAAATGAAGCAAATGAACAGGAAAAGGGCTCCAAGAATCGCCAAAGAAAAAAAAAGGCAACGGATAAAACACTTGGAGACACAAGTTAAAGAAATCAACCGCTTCAGAGAACTGCAGAAAATATATATATATACACACATATATATACTAGTGTAAAGGCCCACGCTAATGCTGCAGGTGCAATATATCACGATAAATTATTGTTAAAATAGTACAAATTATATCAAAGAAGACATCGATAATATATTTTTTAAATCATTTTCAGTATGAAAACTATATTGTCAAATTGAAAATAAATTTGAACATTTAAAGTTTGAAGCTGCAATAGTTTTTGTGATTTAAAACCTAAGTTAGATATAAATTTAAATATAAATTGTAGTTTTTAAAAAAAATATACATAATGGACTTTGGTAGCTAGTGTGACCTTTAGAAATGAATACATACTCTTTATCATTTAGGCATTCCTTGACAAATATAAGCACAAAATTTAGATTTATTCTAATTCCATTGGCAAATATTCATTCTCTATCATTTAGAAATGAAACCTACAATTATCTAGGTTTCTTAATATTATGTTAGGATCCAGTGCACCATTCACATGCCACCCTTGTGTGTCTCCTATTCCTTATCTTTCCATTCCTAACACTTGCTTTTCTTTTTATTTTTATTTTTCTTGTTATGTTTCAAACTTGATAAACTGATATCTAGATAAGAAAGAGAGGTCCTTATCTCAACGATAAACCAACCCACACATTGGTCAATATATATATATATATATATATATATATATATATTATTGGTTATCCTTGCTGCAATAGTAATTCTAATTATATTCAAATAAATAGAGAAGGGTTGAGTATAGAAATTTAATTTTTATAGTTTTAGTTCCACTCTGTTCACATCAAAAAATATTTGAATGGAATAAATTTTCTTTTTATCACTAGAAGAATATATTCTCTAATTTTCCTAAAAAATGGCATGTCTTTTCTCCCAAATTTAGTGTTTTGTTATGTTTTTGGACAAAGGAACAAAAAGAAAAGACTCCATAAAAAAAAATCTCCATCAAGATTTCACATGCCATCATTGTGTCTCTCCTATTCTTTGTCTTCGATTCATAATACTTCTTTTTCTTTTTGGTTTTATTATCTTTGTTCTATTTTCAAATTTGGTAGACTGATGTGCAGATAACAAAGAGAGATCCTTTTCTCAAGAACAAACCAACCCACACATTAATCAATATAATATATATATATATATATATTATTGGTTATCCTTACTGCAGTAGTGATTCTTATTATATACAAATAAACAATGAGGGATTGAATATATGTATTTAATTTTTATAGTTTTAGTTCAATTCAATTGACCTTAGAAAATATTTGAACATAATAAATATTTTTTTTAGCACAAAAAAATATATTTTCTAATTTTTCTAGACAAAGTAGTATGTTTTCCCCCAAATTTAGTTAATTTTTTAACAAAAAAAAAAAAGAAAGAAAAGTCACCATCAAGATTTCCCATGCCATCCTTGTGTGTCTCCTCTTCCTTGTCTTCCCATTCCTAGCATTTCTTTCTCTTTTTTATTTTATCTTCCTTGTTCTTTTGATTAAAATCCAAAATCGGTAAAAAAAAAGTCTTAATTAAAATGTTTCCTCTTGGATTAAATGAATCCATTACTAACTAAAAAAACATATAAATCAGTATATGGTTTTCCGATATATATATATGGTTCAATATTATATGCCTGTATTTTAATAGGACCATATGATCTCATTTACATTAAAGGGTGTGAAATAATAATTAGTTTTTATTTAAAGACTAAATTCAAGAGACTTTTTATCCATCTCAAAAAAAAACATTTTTTAATTTTTTTTTTTAAAAAAAAACAAAAATTAGAGCATTCCAGAGATGAAATGAAACTTGTTGATTTAATCACTGGAAGATATTTTCTCCCATATTCATGATCGAATCAACTCTGTAAGCTCGTCATAATTTTTCAACATAAAAAGATATTTTTTAAAAGAAATCTAAAATATTGTTGAAAAATTCAAGGAACACTGTGGACATATTGGAAAAGCTTAACTCAGCAGGGGCTAGCCTTCCGGTCGGATAACGACCCTCTCAATCCTAGACTCAGTGGAGCTCTGAGGCCACCAAGACACTCTATGCCTTATCTCTCCACTAACACTTCAAATCCTGCATGATCTCTGACATTGTCGACTGCAGATTCGAATAGATGAAGAAATAGAAAATCATTTGCATGATTAAATTAGATTTTGCTAGAATGAAACATTCCTGATATAATAATTACTTTTATGCATTTTTTCTATTTATAACAACATTTGACTAAAATTTAACTAATGACATAAACATCAAACAAAACATGACTTTGTTAAAATTACTTTTTTTTTATGTAAAATAGCTAAATGCCAAAATTATGGAAGATTTGCCATCAAATTAACAAATAAAAAGTAAAAACAAAATTTAGAAAAACCTTATAATTTCATATTATAAATGGTTTCTTTCTCCCATTCCCTTTCTTTGTTTCACTCCAGCTACAAAGATACCCAATATTATAAATGTTATTTTTTTTCAAGCGTGTATATTATTAAAGGTTGTAGGCTGAAGTGAGAAAGATAAAAGAAGCCAAAAGACAAGCAAAATAGGAAAAAACAAAGTAAAGAATCAGAGAAAACTTGGTCTCTTAGCTGCGTTGCTTTCTTCTACTTTCAAGGGATAAAGTGAGAGCTAGTGAAGAGGAAGAAAGGTTATAGTTTTCCATGGTTGCCAAGGTGCTGCCTTTGCTTCTCTTGGTAGTATTGGTGTTGCTGGCGGTGGCGGTGCCACTCGCAGGAGGGGACCAGAGGGAGAGATTGGGGCCAAAGTCGTGGAGATAAAGAGCATGGAGAGGGCATTGTTGGTGAGGGACTACAGATCAGTGAGGAAGGTCATGGCAAAGGAGATCTGCTAGGAAAGGCATCATGGGTTTGTAATAATTAAGGTGGGTGAAAATGATATGGAAATTAAGAGTTATCAAATATCCTTTCAAAATAATCTAAAATAAAAAGAATAAAAAGGACAATAAGTCTTTAGAGGATAGAATTACAATGTGACATATTAGTTAATCAAAAGTCACCAAAAATTTAAAAAAAAAAAGATTTTAGAGGATAAAATCACGATATAACATGTTAGCTAATCAAGAGTCACCAAATGTTTTCTTCAAAATGAAAGTTTAGGAATGAAAGTTTTTGGGGGATAGAATTAAAATTAAGTATATACTAGTGTGGCCGGCCCGTGCTGATGCTACGGGGTTATCTATAATGTTTTTTTCCTTTTTTTTAAATTTATTTGTTCTTTATATGTATTCATTATTTGTTTTTTGGGGAAAAACTCTAAATGTAATGAATATTTTATTTGATGATAATTGTTGTTCATTAGAAGTGTTGCATTAATTTTTTGGGAAAAAAAAATCTATTTTGTAAGCATTTATTCATGCATTAAATATAGGCAAAAGTTCAAGTTTTTATTGTCCATTCAAAATAGCAACACAAAAAGGTACAAAATAAAATATTTTCATTTCATTCATAGTTTTCATTATGGATGTGAATTAGAAACACTTGTGTGTTCAACATTGTCATCCATTGTAGTTGGAAGGTTGAGGTCGATCAGAGTAATTTATGGTGGGTTTTTGGGAGATGAATTGGATTTGAGAGGTTTTTTGGCATTGTTGTTTGATGAGTCAACTTGAAAGAAACAATAATTTATTAGTTTATATTTTTTTTGTTAAGTAATGTGAAGTTGTTAATTGGAAAGCTATACCAAAAAAAGATGTTGTAGTTACTAATGCATGGATCGTTTAGTGTTACATTTGTTTTTCATGATAATCAGAGTAAATCAATTGGTTAAGCATTTTGTTTTGTATTTTTTAATTGATATGCAAGTATTATTTTCATATGTGATTTTTTTATATAAATCATGATTAGCCTAAGATGCATTTGTAGTTAACTTGATATTTTCACATATTTAAATTGAACTTACATTTTGGAGTGTTCTAGTTGCTCATAGTTCCAATTTTAGTTATGATGACACTTGTTCATAACATGGGTAGTAGTCC
>NW_024087360.1:0-27130 GCF_009730915.1 Dioscorea cayenensis subsp. rotundata
CATTATTAAATTATTGTTATCTTTTGGCATTGGGAAGTGTCACATTATTCAAATTGCTTATCATCTGGCATTGGGAAGTTTGATAAAATAGGGTTTGATAGGATGAATTCAAATCCAACGATGTTGATGCAAATGAAATCTATTCTACGTTTGGTAAAAAGATAAGGTGGCACATTATTCAATTATTGTTATCTTTGGCATTGGGAAGTGTCACATTATTCAAATTTCTTATCTTCTAGCATTCGGAAGTGTGATAAGATAGGATTTGATAGAATGAATTCAAATCCAACGGTGTTGATGTAGATGAAATCTATTCGACGGGTGATAAGAAGATAAGATGACACATTATTCAATTATTGTGTTGCCTATATAAAAAACTTCATGTCATCTCTCATTTCAACCATTATTATAAAAAAAATCTCTCTTTCATTGTAACCTAAGAAAAATTTTTAAACAATCTCATAGTTCGGGGTACTCTCCTTATGAAGATGTCTACCTTTGTGAAATTTACATGGAAATAGCTCAAGAGCTCATTATTGGTGCGAACTTGTCTTTAGAGCAATTATGGACTCGAACGGAAGAAAAATACAATTTGGCAAGAGATAAATCTTGGGTGGAACATTCTGCTCGGTCTTCACAATGTCGGATGCAAATAATAGAAGGCAGTGAAATAATTGAACAGATGTATTCGAAGGGTGGAAAATTTGAATCCAAATGGTGCATCAAACCAAAATATTGTAAATATTTTATATATTTTACTCTTCGCAAGTTTATATTTTTACAAGTTTATAACTCTGAAACCGTTTACTGATGAATTGAGCAAAGAGGTTGCTTTTGGATGATCCTAACTGCAAGAAAGGGTTCAAGTTTGATCATGTGGGGCACATTGTGAGGAACTTTGAGAAGTTTAAAGATAATGTTATGATATCTAGACAAATTACTCGAAAGCATGCATTTTACTATGTAACATTAGAATCTGAAAATCCCACGCCAGAATCGCAAGCACCAGAATCTCCTGGACTTTCTCAATTTTCTCTTAACTTAGATGATGGTGTTGGTGGCTCACCTTCTGAATGCCCAATCAGACAGAAGAAAGCCAAATTGAAGAAAAAAATGAATGATGAAGTAGCATCTTCTCTTAGTCGTCTAAAAGATGACAACTCAAAGATTATGGAGATATTAAAGAAGACTAATGCAGATCGACAAATGTTCATATAAATGCAGAGCAAAAAATCTTGCTTTTCAACAAATGAGATATGAGGACAAAATTTTGATGCGAGATTTGAATTCTATCACTGATTCAAATATTTGTACTTATATACAAGCACAACAACAAGAAATTTTACAGAAAAGAAGGCATTTTCAACAACCACCCCCTTTTGGATCTAATTATTTTCTATATTTTTATTTTATCGTGCATGTAATTTTGGTTAATTTTAATGAATTTATATTTTCCCACATTATTTTCTTTAATTTTTTATTTCTTAATTAATTAAAAATATAAACTTAAATTATAAGTTATTAATTTAATTAAAATATAAAATTATAAATATAAATTTTATAAAAATAAAAAATAGAAAATAGAAAATTTAAAAAAATTGCAATCAAAATAAAAAATAAAAAAATAAAATAAAATAATGTTGCTACAGTGAAGCGCAATATCTTGCGCGTCATTGTAGCATATTTTAGATTTAGTGCAGGTTATTGTGCTGGGTTGGAGCAATACTTGGGTCAAATTAACACAAAAACTTCAAATGTAGCATGAGATTGGAGATGCCCTAATTAAAATATATTTTAACTAATTATTTTTAAAAATACTAATAATTAAATCATACTTTAAAATTTGAAAAGTATAAAATTTGTCCTCGGATTTGGTTATTTAATATTTGAAAAAAAAAACTATTCTTAAATATTTGTTTTTTTCATCTCCAACAAGCTATACTATTTGAAAAATTTTATTTTTAAAGCTTTTAAATATTTGTATTTGGGGAAATATATTGAACTTGAGAGGTATTATAGGGGAAAATAATCGCATTCCCCCTTGAATATGAGATTTTTACCTCTTTAAATGGTAATTATATTACCAGTAATCTTGACTAAGTTACCATATTATGAAAATATGATATACCTAACCAAATGAAGTAATGTAAAATCATATGGTTCACACTCTGAGGTTAATATTAGATTACCTCCAACCAAACACCATCTTATTTTATTTTTAAGACTTGGCATTATTTGTTAGATAATTAATTAAGCATATATAATGGAGAGAGAGATTATTGTCCAAAGTGACCATTTTGAAATCTCAAGGAAGCCGTGTCACATCAACAATGGTTGAGACCAACGGAAAGTTAGTTAAGGCAAGATTTCTAGAATAAAATCTTATGTGTTGATCATTGTTATTTTTGAAGGGTTCGTTGCAAATTTAAAATGATGAGTTCTTTCAAATTTGTAAGAGCTTTGCACTCTAGTTTTAGAGTTTTTTGTTAGTGTAATAATTCTCTAGGGTACATGTGTGCATTTTTGGGAGGGGTCATCTAATGATACAAAATGCATTCATGTGGGCGGAGTGAGGATAAAATTAGCTATTTATATATAAACAATAATTAAAGAAAAAAAGTTGATGTAAAAAATGACAAATTGTAAACTATTGGAAATCCAATGGTATGACATAATAATGCAAGGGTAAAGATAAGGGTTTGAATATTTCCCCTGATAATACTATTTATGCACTGTACGTTTGGATCCAACACTATTCATATACTATTTAGTGGCCTGGGTGTGGGTGGGTCCCCTGTGGGAGAAACAGTGGTTTCACCCCTCAAGGGTTGCTGAACAAAGGGATTTTCTTAGGAGGTCTATAAGTCACCGTAACTGGTGCACTTGTTGTTGGGATTGACTACTAGAAAGATTTTAAAAAATCTGTTGGTTGGTTTAAAACATGTCCTACTGTGGTTTGAATTGTTAAACAAACTAATAGAACTTATCTTGTATGATTGATTTTCAAATTTGGTCACACGTTTTTTATAATAACCTGATTTTTCTCTGTTTTAAATTGCAATATTCAAGTTTTAAAATAAAAAGATAAGATAAGCTCTGGGGTTTCAAATAGGACACTGAAATTCTTCTTCTCTAGGGGTTTTTCTCTTTTCTTTGGGCTTTGTCTCCTGGGTAATCAATACTATTCCAATTCCTTGTCATGAGTGCACGTGTTTGGAGATAGCTGTCTTAACCTTATTTTTTGGTGGGGGGAGGGGCACTGGCGATCTCGATTGCACCTCAATTGTACCGGAATTTCGCTTTCAAGGCAGTGGTATCCACGACACAGCTTTCAATTTTTCCAACAATATGAAAGCGAAAGTCTAACTTCAATTATGGTTGTACCAACCACAAAAGCCCTTCCTGACCTATCAAAACTAGAGCCCCTTGACGGCACCAATTACCGCAGATGGTCGCAGAAATTGCTCATCTTCTTCGAGCAATTGGAGGTCGATTACGTCCTCTTCACTGACTACCATGATGACCAACTGGATACTATCTCCATCCCGGCTATGTCTATTGCTACACCACCAACTAACCAAACCAAGAAGGCAAATGGGGACACTAGGGCTAAGTTTGAGATGGACAATAAGATGATTCGCGGCCACCTCTTGAACCACATGACCGACCCTCTCTTTGACCTGTTTGTTAACCAAAAGTATGCTAAAACTATCTGGGATACCTTGGAAACTAGATATGGTGCAAATGATTCAAGTAGGATGAAGTATGTGGGCGAAAAGTAGCAGCAATTCTAGATGGTGGATGGGAAATCTATGATGGACCAAGTCCATGAGTACAAAAACCTGGTTGCCAACGTCCTATCTGAGGAGACGAAGATGTGTGAGATACTACAGGCCAACGTGTTGCTAAAGAAATTCCCGCCGTCCTGGAGTGACTACCCGAATTATCTCAAGCACAAGAAGAAGGACCTTACCTTGCATCAGTTGATTAGCCACATGTGCACTGAGAAGGCGATCCGACTGAAAGATAAGAAAAACTCAAACTCCTCTACATCTATTAAAGCTAACTTGGTTGAGTCTAGTTCAACACCGATAAATAGGTCCAAAAACAAGGGCAAGAAGGTGATGAAGGACAAACCTTACAAGAAGGGTAGGTAGTTCAAGGGCACTAAGGGAAAGATTCAGAAACCCATGGTGTCATGTTTTGTTGCGGGAAGTAGGGAGACAAGGCCTACCACTGCTACATGCACAAAAACCAATCTAGGCAAGGCCAGAAGTCTGACAACCAAGTTACCCCACAGGCCAACCTTAATGAGAAAGAAGACAACATTACTGCTTGACAAGTTCCCCTTGCTTATATCCCGCAAGTGCACGGGCTTGTCGAAGTAATAATCCCGGGTGAGCGGGGTCGAATCCACAGGGAGTAGGGAGTGAAAATACTTAATTTGTTTCTTAGCTATGTGGAAGATCAATTGTGATAGGTGTGAAATTGATTCAATTCTCAACAATAAAATCAACAAGTGAAAGAGCAAAAGTAAGAAGAGGGTAAGGCAATCGATAAAGATGGGGTACTCGGATAATGCTTCACCTAGGATAATCGCTTCAAGTGCAAGAACTCTCTATTATGCTTCCTAATCAATGCAATTGTGAGTCGTGGAAATCCTTACATACATAGTCCCAAATCTAAGGTCAACTATGCCTAACTCTATACATGTCCGGAGGAGAAATCGAACTATCTCAACACCTGCACTTTTGCAGCAGAGTTGCAATGAACTCTAGGGATTCCAAGTGATAAATCTCTTCCTAAATATAGACCTAACCCTTTGGTCCGTGCGAAGGTCCCTAGCCACAATTAAGCCCTAGATACTAAGATCCTCTCAACGCTTCACTCCATCTGCACGCGCAACTAGGCCCCCGCAGGAGGTTCATCCCTTAGACCACTCACTCTATTATGGTCGCAAAGAACTCAAGGAACGGAGGTAGAATCTATCACGCCCAGGGGGAAAGGGGACGCCTCCCTGCACTTCTCGACTCACCCTCTCAACCCTCTCCAACCTAGCTTTGTCTAACGCTCGTGGTGTGTCACTCACTCACAAAGTTACCAATAAGAACTCTCAACCCTAGTGTCACTCTAGGGGAAATGTTCATACAATCAAGCATTCAAGATTGGAACTCACAATAAACATCAATTTATTGAAAGCATAATAAAGAAGTTCAATGAACGAATACATCCTAGGGTTCACAATCATCCAAGTACCCACTAGGGGTTTAGCTCTCCATGGAGCTTAATATAATCAAAGAAATCGAATTTAAAATCAATGAATCCATAAAGAAACCCACTCGATGGTCGTGTCGATGGTCTTGTGCAGAGTCCTCTACTCGTCGTCCAAAGATTCCTTCGTCCGGTATAGGATACGCCTCGATCGAAGCTCCCCTACCAACCTTCTTCCTAATGGAATCACGATGTCGGAGCCGTAGAACTTCTCCAAAAACCTTGGCCAATACCCCTCGAAACCCTAGTCAAGTCCTCTCACAAGTTGGGGAAAAAGATGGAGAAAAGAATACCAAAATCGAGGGCTGAAATCGGCTTTAAATAGGGTCGAATCGGGCGATCGCAGACAGCGTGTATGATGTCACACGCCTCGTGGAATTTCCACAGGCGTGGATAATTTCCACATGCCCGTGTGGATTCTCTCGGTTCTCGATTTCTGGATGGGCTGCTACAAGATTGCCCTTTACGCTTTTTGCTGCATCGAACTCCCTACAAGATGCTATCTGAAAAATACTCCCAATTCCATACTTTCATTGGGGTAACGCAAACGGGCACACGTTTACATCGTGAATCACTTGCCTCTTCAATGATGTGCACGTTGGTGAATCTCTTGTTCTTATATGCATAAATCAGAATGTTCGAGTGTGACTGCCTTTGTGCCCCTCCAAATGAATGTCTCACTCGAATACGAGGAGGTTGGCACACACTCTAGCATCTCACACCTGACCTATGTCTTCGCGTTTGAACCTTAGCAAGATCTCCTCCAAAATAGGTGCATTATGATCCACATTGGCCTATTTCCTTCATACTCGGCCTCACAACCCTACCTGCATAAAAGTAACATAAAAACGCACATATTAATGTAAAAACCTGAGAAAAGTAATGCTCAACATAAGGAATGAACGCTTCGCATTCATATCGCACAAGCACTTATCACTGCTGTGGTCATGGAGGCCAATCTGGTGGAGAACAAGTTAGACTGGATCCTTGAGTTCTAGGAGATTTTCCAAGAGATCCAGGAGGCTGATGATGGGGAGTGCGTGTTCATGGGCAACTCCGCCACTGCTGTTGTACTCTTGAAAGGGAAGGTTCTTCTAAAACCCACTTCTGACAAAACTCTTGCACTCAATGATGTTTTGTATGTTCCTTCCTTGCGTAGGAACTTAGTGTCTGGCAGTCTTCTGAGCAGGGCCGGGCTAAAGATTGTGTTTGAGGCTGATAAGATTATCATCACTAAAAATGGTGAATTTGTTGGTAAGGGGTATTTGGCTGATGACATTTTTGTTTTGAACACTATTTGTGTTTCTAGTATTAATGAAAATATTTCCTGTTCTGCTTATATTGTTGAGACTATTTATGTGTGACATGGTAGATTAGGACATGTGAATGTTGCATCCATTTAAAGGCTTAAAAACTTGCATCTTATCAATGCATTTGAACCTAATAATCATTTTAAATGTTCAGTTTGTGTGGAAGCAAAATTTATGAAAAAGCTTTTTAAACCTGTCACATCTAGATGCATTTAATTGCTTGAATTGGTACATTCTGACTTGGCATATTTTTAAAACACTATGAGTAGATGTAGCAAAAAAATATTATATCTCTTTTGTAGATAATTTTTTCATGTACACAAGAATTTACCTTTTAAAATCAAAAGATGAGGCTGCTGAAATGTTTTTAAAATATAAAGCAGAAGTTGAAAACCAATTAGATAGAAAAATAAAAAGAATAAGGTCCGATAGAGGTGGTGAGTATGGCACATATTTTCTTTAAGAATTTTGTTAATTACATAGCATTATACATGAAACTAGTGCACCATACACACCACAACAAAAATGGTATAGTAGAACGTAAAAAATAGAACTTTTAAAGGAAAATGATGAATTCCATGTTGTTGAGTTCGGGTTATATGATAACATGTGGGGGAAGCCGTGCTTTTTTTGCTTGTTTTTGTTTTTTTAATAGGGTCCCTCACAAGAAGTTGGATAAGACACCCTATGAGATGTGGAAGGGTTTTGCACCTAATCTGAACTATTTGAAAGTGTGGAGGTGTTTAGCAAAGGTTGCATATCCAGTATTGAAAAAACCTAATATTGAACTAAAAACATTTGACTGTGTTTTTATTAGTTATGCTCATAACAGTGTGACTTATAAATTCATGCGCTTGACTGACAATTCCATTTATGAGCCTAGAGATGCAGAGTTCTCTGAGCATACATTTCCTATGATCAAGGTTGTTGGAACTTCCATTGGTACTTCAAACATTGACTAGGTATTTGCCTTTTTTCCTTCTACTTCTGAACCTGTTGGGTATGAACGTAGGAGAAGTAAGAGAAGAAAAACTAAAAAAAATTTTGGGTATGATTTCTTATCTGCTTTCCTAGTAGAAAACCTAGATAAGATTAATGATCGATTTGCATCTATGTTTTTAATCAACGAGAATCCTAAAACCTACCAAGAAGCTTTAAGTTCAATAGATTCTAGTTTTTGGAAAATATCCATCAAAAGCGAGCTAGATTCTATTATTATGAATCACACATAGGATTTAGTAGATTTACCTATAGGCAGCAAACCTATTAGGTGTAAATGGATCTTTAAGAAAAAGATTAGACCGGATGGTTCAATTGAGAAGTTCAAAGCTAGATTAGTGGTTGTGGGCTATACTCAAAAGCAAGGTATAGATTATTTTGATACATATTCTCCTGTAACTAAATTTGCTACCATTATATCTTTGATTGCCTTTTTAGCAATTCATGGCCTAGTGATACATCAAATGGATGTGAAAACGGCCTTTCTCGATGGTGATCTAGAGTAGGAGATATACATGGCACAACCCAAGGGCTTTATGATTCTCGGTCAAGAACACAAGGTATGGAAACTTAAAAAATCTCTTTATGGGCTGAAACAAGCACCCAAGCAATGGTATGCGAAATTTGATCATACTTTGGTAAGTAATGTTTATAAAGTTAATGCATCTAATTCATGTGTTTACTCTAAATTGTTTGGGCCTCATTGTGTGATTATTTTCTTATATATGGATGATATGCTTATTTTCGGCACAAACTTGCATGTGATTAATGAGATCAAGTTATTTTTGTCTTCACATTTTGATAAGAAAGTTTGGGTGAAGCTGATATAATTTTTGGTGTCAAAATTAGGAAAACTGAAAATGGATTTTCTTTAAACCAATAACACTAAAGAGATTTGATTGCTTTGATGAGACATCCTTGAGAACACCTTATGATCTTAGCATGTGTCTTAAGAAAAATAAAGGTGAAAGTGTATCTCAAGATGAGCATGCAAAGGTCATTAGTAGTGTCATGTTTTTAATGAATTATAGTAGACCTGACATTGTTTATGCTGTGAGCAGAATGAGCAGGTACACTCATAACACTCATAACCCTAACAATAAGCATTGGAGTGTGCTTCGTCGTCTATTGAGGTATCTTCAGGGTACCATGGATTGGTGCTTGTACTTTAACAAATTTCCTATAGTGTTAGAAGGATATTGTGATGCAAACTGGGTAACGGACAATGATGAGGTGAGCTCTACAAGTGGATATGTGTTCGCATTTGGGTGGAGGAGCTGTTTCATGGAAATTAGCCATGCAAAAGTGTATAGCACGCTCCACCATGGAATATGAGTTTATAGTTCTCGAGCTAGCAGGCCAAGAGGCCGAGTGGCTGAGAAACCTATTGGGAGACATACCTTTGTGGGGGTCAGCTGCACCGGTCTCTCTACATTGTGATTCACAAGCTACCATTGGTGTTGCCAAGAGCTGTGTTTATAATGGCAAGAGGAGGCACATTCACATTAGACATGGTGCTGTTAAGCAACTATAAAGGAATGGCGTCATCTCCTTGGAATTTGTGAGATCTGAGCGGAACTTGGCAGATCCTCTCACTAAAGGATTAACAAGGAGGACCATTCTTGAGTCACCAAGGGGAATGGGTCTAAAAGCCATAGAGTGAGTAGCAAACCTTTGGTTGGACCTAGGATTAACTTGGCAGATTCTCTATCCCTACTCTTTATTGTGATAATATTCATACCCTTATGTGGTGGGTGGTCCTAGTGAGGACTTGATGAATGAGTTGATGACTTTGTGATGTATGAGTCTTATGGACTATGAAACCTTCATAGCTCTTTCTTTGAGTGGTCCTTTTGTGATATAGACTTGATGAAGTTATTCTATGAGAGAATGAAGAGTTTTTTTCCTAGAGCATTCATAAGAACTCAAGGTGTATGCGCATGGCCTTTAATAGCGCTTTGATAAAATTGTATCGTGGAATAGCTTACATTAAGGAGTCGATGTGTTGTGGGGGTCTCAGCTTGAGCTTTTGAAAGTTCAAGAATCATTTCACTTTCATTAGCTAAGTTGTTGCCTCACTTCACTATGCATTAATTCAATCAGAAGATATTGATGCTTAAGTAATAAAATTCCTTCAATTACCCAGAAAATATTGTTTTTGACTAGTTAGTCATTCGTTGGGGATTGTTGGGAATGACTACTAGAAAGATTTAAAAAAATATGTTGGTTGGTTTAAAACATGTCCTATTGTGGTTTGAATTGTTAAACAAACTAATAATGCTTATCTTGTATGATTGATTTTCAAATTTGGTCACACGTTTTTTTATAACAACCGGATTTTTCTCTATTTTAAATTGCAATATTTAGATTTTAAGATAAGATAAGCTTAGGAGTTTTAAATAGGACACGGAGCTTCTTTTTCTCTAGGGTTTTTTCAATTTTCTTTGGGTTTTGGCTTTTGGCTATGGTGCTATTCCAACTCCTTGCCACGAGTGCATGTGTCTGAGGGTAGCAATGTTAACATTGGGGATGAACGGCGATCTCGATTGCACCTCGGTCATGTCAAAATTTTGCTTTCAGAGCAGTAGTATCACGACACAACTTTCAATTTTTCCAACATTTGTACTTATCTATTTTTTTCACAATCTTATAAATAAAAGAAATTTGTAGTCTATTAATAAAAAAAAAAATTGGAAAACTAAAAATACACAAAATCGATGTATGACTATTTTTGCAAAGAGAAGAAAATTTTGGTTTGAGTTAGGTTGTAAAAGCATCTGAATTCGGTCAACTCTAACAGTGATCTTGGGTAGGAACTGACATTTTAATCACGCCGGCATTGATGATCAAAATAAAGATTTTTTTAAATTCAAAGAATTCCAAACAATAACTCAAGCCATACTAACAGTCATAAATGTAATGTTTTTATATAAGAATCTATGATTTAATTTTAATTAAATAAATGGGAAAAATAAATTTTTTATTGTTAGATAACAAAAATAAGCAGTTCACTAGTAACAGTATAATAGCAATTGGGATTCGGGAATCATTATATTAATAGTAAAATCAGTTGATGGAAACATGGTTGCCAAAATTGAGGGGCCAGAGGGTAGAAGATAAATGTGAGGAAGTTAAACAATCTCATTTGGAAGGTAATGACCATTTCTGCAATTATTTCTCCATATGACTATTGTAGGACTAGGTTATTTATTATTAAAATAGAGAAAATAATTGTTTTTTTAGGGCATCATAACTTAAAATTTGATAAACTAAATTAGTTTGATGAAAAAATCTTCCCACCAATGTGTCTCTGGTTTAGTAATATTGATTCTATTATAAAAGATGTCTTAGTGAGGTGTTTATTGCATAAGGTTTGAAATATATCAAATGCAGTACTTGTTAACAGAAATTATCAACTGTGGGAGTGGTTTTCAATTTATATGATTTATATAAACTTTTATAAACTAACTATTATCTCTGTGTGTGATAACCCACCAACAAAGATGAGAGAGGTTAGTTGAAATTAATTGTTTTACATTAGTAATCTTTTAACATGCACGAAAAGGTTCTTTATCATTAAGAGTTAACCAGCAGAGTGTAATTATTTTGATTTATCATTAAAAATTCAAGTCACATGTTGTAATAATTTTTTATTATTTAAAGACCGATAGTATTATTGAAAACAATACAATTATCAGGAACAATGATATACATTACCATAATTTTGAAGTAAAAGAGGGAAGTAGGGCAATTGTCCAAAATAAAAAATATTATTAAGCACGAGATCCAATCATATAACGTGCAATACATTTAATGAGCATAACGAAGAAAATAACAAAGATAACATCATGTCCATCCTAGCTTGTGAAAGAGTTGGATACTTGGATCTGCACAATCTATGATAAAAACATGAGTCTTTAATTAAATGAAAAGTATCTAAAAGAATAGCTAAATATATCATGAAAGAAACATGAAGAGTGGGAACCAAGAGAAGAGTGAAAGAATGAGGGTCAAAGAATGCTGCCATTCCATCATGTGTTTAATAACATTGTGGGTCATCTTTAGACCAAATTGACATGTGACTGAACCAAAGCTACAAGATTTTGCTGTGGTGGTGAGCGAAGGATTTGGATATTCGAAGTTAGTTGGTGCCATCCTCAAGCATTAAAATGGGGTTGTTCAATTGGGAATAGTTTCCATTTTTATCAAACAAAAATTAAAGGAGTCATGTCACCGACATGCTTATACACAATTTTATTATTTTAAAAATTATATTTAATTTTTTTTTAATAAATATATGAACAAACCACATCAAAGACAAAGATGTCTATAGATTAGGGCATGCTCAATGGTAAAGCAAATGAAACAATTATTTTAGACCCCTAATTTTTTTAAAGGCCCCATCTATAAATTTTGTTAATAATAATTTTAAAAACTTAAAATTTTGAACAATTCCAACTCCAAGTAATTATTTTAATATAAAAATAATTTAATTTAATATTTAGTTAATACTATATATAATCCTAGCTAACTTTTTAAAATTTAAAATAATATCATAAAATATTAAAAAAATTTATTTTAATGCTTAATCAGTCTCATATCTTCTCTAACTAATTTTTCAAAAATTTTTATGATCCTTTGCAGATGGTATTTTTTATGCATTTGTTTCTCCAAAATTAATATAATATTCATTTCTTTTTAATTATAAATAAGAGATTTTTAGTTTTTATATTCTTACTATTATTGTTTCTCCAAATTTAATTACTAGTTGCTATTATTTCTTATTAATGGTAATTAACTAGATCTATATATTTTAGAAAATTTTAAAAATTAAAATGACGTGATTATAGTTCATTTTCTCTGTTATGCTAAGTAACACAAACACTTCGGCTATATTTGTTTGCAGTGCAAAAACATTAGGATAAATTAAATTAAAATTTTTAAATTGCATTTTAAAATAAAGAAATCTGAAATGATTCCAAATAATCATGAGTTTTAATTCAATTAATATAGAATAATATTAAATTTAAATAATCAGAGTTTTTAAAAATTGTTTTTAATTCAAATTATTCCATTTTAACCTAGTTAGGTAGGTTAATTTATTTTAAATTTACTTTTATCTAAACAATTTCTCAAAATCATGGCCTTACAGCATACCTTGAATTGATATAACAATTGATAAACTGCTACACTCATTATAATAATTTTGTATTTAAAATATTAATAGCATATTACCTATTATTAAAATTTGTTCTCCAAATTATATTTGAATCAACTAAAAAAAACTCATGGTGCAATTTATATGATTTTTTCAAATTCTGAAATTTTTTGGGATTTGTTTAAATTTGATTAAAAAATTTAGACATCAGTTTGCAATTAAAGAACAATAAAGTTAAACCACGGTATAAACTAAATTCAGACCAAACTAGGGCTTATCTAAGCAAATTTTAGACAAATTGAGCCATCATTATTATACTGAATTTTTAATGCAATGACATCATCTTCTCCTCCCGCTTGGGGTTTTTTCAGATTTTATTTTTTCCATGTAAATTTATATGTTTTTATTTTATTATTATTTTTTAAATATAGTTGCTTAGTTGCTTATTTCTTTAACCTGCAGTAATGCAAAATTCATTTGTAAACATGATAAAAATCAATTTATCAAAATAAAATGGAATAAAATTGAAAACAAGAATTGGTTCATGTAATTTTCACCTTCTCTTCAAAAGGCCATGCAAAAAACCTTTTCACCCAGATATACTATGTCCAGATATCACTACTCAATGCTGTGTGTTTTGCAAGGTGGCACTGAAAACTACTTCCCTGATTGGCATCATTATGTCCTATGGAAGAGATAAGTCTAAGCCATGTGATTTGCAAGTGTGTGGGATTTGTCACCTCTGCCTAAGAGTGTGCATGTTCTTGTATTGTTCTTCTGTCCAACATGAACCAATCTAATAAAGCTCTTAGACAAGATTAGACTTTACACCTAGTTGTCAGAAATTTGCATGGCTTTGGTTTAAAAGCCGGTACATAAAAGGTGGTACAGCTTATATAGACTTTAGCTAGTTAATTTGATGGGTGAGCTATCTTTATTTCTAATGACTGTCCAAATTTTAGAATGGTCATTCATGGAATGCACCATCATAACAAGACAGTGTACAAAGCATGTGAGAAGTTGATGGAGACCAACAGGTTTCTTTGTGGGGGCATCACACATGTGCTTTGTTTCATCAAGGAAATCAGTTTTCTTTTCCATGCATGTGCGTATTGTGCATTTGACTATTTCAGTTATCATGGTGTACAACCTTCACATTAAAAATATAGTGACTTTTTATTTTAAACAAGTGATAGGTTAAGAAATCACTCCATTTAAATCACAATATTTGTTTCAAATGAGTAACTTATGTACCTTATAAAAAAAATTATGTTCTATCATTGGAAAAATAAATTTTAGAGTTAAATGGCTGGTGAAAATAAAAGAAAATATTAAATGTATTTTTGATTTTTATAACTGGAAATGAACAAAAAGTCCCTCCAAAGTTAAGGTATTCACAAAAAAAACCCCATGACTTTGAGTATTCCCAAAAGGTTCTTCCTTTTTCTGATAGGTTATTTTTCAAACATGTCTGACATAAAGATGATTGATGTTGACATAAAGGTAACAGATGTTAACTGGGATGGCTCTCAATTTTTAAGCGAAAACAACAAATTTTAAGCGGAAACCCATAATTTTAAGCTGAAAAGTCAAATTTTAAACGCAAATGTGCTATATGTTAAGTGAAAACTTATGTGGTTAAGCGAAAACACCAAATTTTAAGCAGAAACCCATAATTTTAAGCGGAAAAGTCAAATTTTAAACGCAAATGTGCTATATATTAAGTGAAAACTTATGTGGTTAAACAAAAACACACTATGTTAAATGAAAACTATATATTTTAAGCGGGAAGTACATGTTGTAAAATAGAATAAATTAACGGAGTAAGCTGCATTAATTGAAAAGTAAACTGTCAGGATTGAAAAGTAAACTGTCAAAAAAGGAGGGACTGTCTGGTAAATTCAAATGTCAGAGGGTCTGTCTGGGATGTTTTGAAACTTTCAGGGACTAAAAAATAATTTTCCCTTTTTATATTTATACCTCTAAATTGTATTTTATTTTCCTTTGTAATTATAAAATATTTAATATGATTTTCACATTGTGTTAGAGATGAAAAAAAATATTTGAGATGAACACAATGAAATTCTTCTGTAATCATAAAATATTTTTAACTTTGTGTTTAGAGATGAAAAAAAATATTTGAAATGAACACAGAGAGAGATTTTTTTTGGGGTGGTATATTAATGATAACGAATATTACTAATATAATATATTTAAAATAGTTAAAATGGGGGTACATTTTAGTAGCACAAACATGTGCTTTTGTTTGTATATGAAAACCTTTCTATTTTATATGATTTGCAAGTCTATTATGAGACATTTCAATAAAAAGGAAAAAAAGAATATATCAATAACTTATCATGAATCATTAATGAAAAAGGAGGATAAACCTCTTCTATTAATAAAAAGCCGAACATAAGTCCAAGAACCAGTAGATATGGTAAAAGAACAACAAAACAGAAAACAATAAGGAACAAGAAAAGTAACAAAAAGGGCCTAATACAACTTCAAGCAAGAATCCCTAGCTTGCTCTTGATTATGCTCATCCCTCGGATGCAGACAGTCTCCTCGAATTCCTTCACACGGGGACCAAGGAACTCCAAGCTCCTTCGGATCGCAAAGATCGACCCTCGATTTTCGCCTAGATCCCTCTCGAGATGGAAGAACACCAATATAAAAATCATACGATCAATTTTCGGGGATAAAACCATGTACATGCAAAAACATTGGCATTGAAAAATACAATCATTCCTAACCGACCAAATGTTCCAAATGATCACTTTCACAACTAAATCCCCAAACTCCCGCTGTGTGGAGAATGCAAGATTGCCACGTTCCCCAAAGGCATTTCAAAGACGATGGTGGTGGAGGCAGCTGAATAAGTCTGTTGAAGTAGTCCCGCACTTTTTTGGCAATGGAGCAATGAATGAATAGATGATCAACCGATTCCGATCCCCCATGACACATCACGCAAGTATCAGTAGACATTTTGTTGCATCTCCTGCGTGCCAGGTTTTCCAAAGAAAGGATTTTGTTTTGCCAAGCAAGCAGTTAAAGAGGTTAATTTTCTTAGGGAACCAACTATGCCAAAAAGATTTTGCCACATGGCATCTTAACCCCCCGTCCATGAGGAAATTATAAAAGGATTTAACCGAGAATATCCCATTTCATGTATTCCTCCACCACTTCTTATCACCCGTCAGGCTATCCGACTTTCGAAGTCTTTCTCCGATAAGTCTAATGTCTCCATTTCCTGTGAATGGAGGTTCATCAAAAAGATTGATCAGCTCAATCACAGTACCATTGGGTTGTAGATTTCCTTTGAATATCTCTGGCTACAAATACATTGGCGCCCTGCCGTTGAACCAATTATCTTTCCACAGAAGTGTCTCCTTTCCATTGGTAATTTCATGTGAAATACAACTCCTGAGAGACGGTAAGCAGTTCATCACCCCTTTCCATAAGGAGATTCTTCTTGCTTGATTAGGGTGCATATTCCAACGATGCATACCATAGTTGAATTAAATCACCTATGCGCCTCCCCAAGAGGAATCCGTCATAAATTTCCACCACCATTTCCCCAATAAGGCCTGGTTGAAGCTAGAAAGCTCTAAGATACCCCATCCCCCCCCCACTTGATCACGGGGTCTACATAAATTTTTCCAGCAGACCAATCTGCACCCAGGGTGATCAAGGTTAAGGCCGGACCATAAGAAATCTCTTCTAATCCGGTCAATAGCTTTAATGACCCAGCTAGGCAAATCGAAAATGGACATCCAATACGTTGGGATTGCTGACAGAACCGAATTCACAAGGGTAAGACGACCACCTAAAGAAAGATGTTTCAGTTTCTAGGTGCTAGTCTCCTTCTCACCTTGAGAATAACCCCTTTCCAATCTTGCCTACGTGGTTTTCTACTGGATATCGGAATATCTAGATAAATAACTAGTAGATAACCAACGTTGTAGTGTAAGGTTTCAACTACTGCCAGAGCAGGAGGCTCACCCAACCTGCAGGTATAGAGACAAGTTTTGGAGAAGTTTGTTCAAGCCTCGAAATGCCTTCAAACAGATAAAGAATCAGTTTGATAATCCTAAGGTCTTCCAGCCCACCCAAAGTCAAGATTAACAGATCATCCGTATAGTGCAGATTGCATTTACTCCTGAACTCCCCTAAAGGCACCTCGATAAGCACTTTTGAGTTAAGAGCATAAGTGAACATCATGCTTAGGACATCCGTTACTAACACAAACAATAAAGGAGACAGGGGTCCCCTTGCCTCAGACCTCTTTTATATCTGATGTATATGTTAGGAGAACCATTAACCAGAATCCTGGCTTTCGAGGAGTAGAGAATACTCATGATCCAACCAATCCATCTTTCCCAAAACCCCTAGAGAGTAGGAGATCGAAGAGGAAATCCCAATCTACTACATCGAACGCCTTGGCAAAATCCACTTTTAAAATGTAACATGGGAGCCTCCTCTTATGCAGACTGAAAATCAACTCCTAAGCAGTAGTAATATTGTCCAGAATGCATCTCCCTTTCACAAACGCCGATTGGTAAGAGTCAACTAATTCATTCATCACTTTACTCAAAGGGATGCTAAGATCTTAGACAATATTTTTTGGGAGGAATTAATTAAACTAATCGGGCGAAAAATCCCCGGGGTCTCCCGTGCTCCACCTTAGGTATAAGCGCAATATTGGCCCAATTGATGCGTTCTAAATTCGTTGTCTCAAAATAGAAGTACTCACACAATTTGAGCTGGTCGAGTTTAATTGTCTCCCAGAATTGTCTAAAAAACTACAAGGGAAAGCCATCCGGGCCCGGTGCTTTATCCCTTCTAGATCAAACATTGCGCTTTTGATTTCCTCTAGTGTGAATGGTCTCTCCAACTGGGACAGGTCAACCCGAGTCTTATTCACGAGGAGTTTTCTGAAGTCAGTCTTGAATCTAGAGGAATTTTTAAGGCCAAATCGTTGATAAAAGCGATTGGAGAAAGCTTTCCCGATTTCCTTAGGATCAGTCTTTAACTCACCATTGTGGCTGATACTAGGAATGAAATTCCTGTTCTTATGACCATTAGCCACAGCATGAAAGAAACTGGTGTTGTCATCCCCTTCCTTCAACAATTGGAGCCTAAATCTTTGCTTCCAATATAATTCTTCTTGTTTGCGGATAACAGTGAGTTTTAGTAGAACCTCCTCTTCTTGTTTAAGCTCCTTCTCATCTAAAAGTCGGTTCTCTTTAGCCAAATCATGGAGCAAAGCAAACTTCTTGAGTTTAATGGATCCAATCGAGAACTTCACTCAGTAGTGCAGATGCATCGTGAGCCTCGCCACTTTTTTGGCCAATACAAAAGCACCACATCCAATTGGAGAGCATTCCTCCCACCACTTACTGACTAGTTTCTGAAAATCTTCCGCAGTGGACCACGCAAGCTTATATCTAAACGGTCTCGGATTTGAGCAATGATTACCCACTTCAAGTCTGATAGGCACATGATCCGACCCCAACCTCGGAAGGTTGTTTTGGATCATCTTAAGGAAAATATTAGCACATTCACAATTAACGATGAATCTGTTCAATTTCACCCAGGTCGGGTCCGATTGTCCATTCGACCAGGAAAATTATCTTCCCTTCGCAAAAGGGTTCCTATAGCTTCAGATTATTGAGAAAGGAGTTTGCTCTTCTAATGTCCTCCAAGTTAGGCATACCAGAATTCTTATCCCTAACATCAAAGATTGCCTTAAAGTCCCCACAAATTAACCATGGTAACCCGTGTGTGAATACACATGCCTGTAACTCTTCCCAAAAGGCCAGTTTCAGCGCCCTGTTATTAGGCCTATAGACAGTAGTGCAACGCCAAGTCAAGTTCATACATTTGGAATAGAATTCCACTGTTAAGCTGAAGCCCTCAATAAAAGTTTGCCAGTCATAATCGCACTGTTCCAACCAATGATGATTCCACCAGCCGTACCACGGGCAGGAACAAAATTAAAAAACTGATCCAAATGGTTCCCGCCAATCTCCCTCCAAGAAGCAGGGGAAATATCTTTGAGCTTGGATTCTTGCGAGCAACACACATCCGCATAGTGCATAAGCAAAAAAATCTTTTCACTGGAAACCGCTTCTCGGTTTTTCCTAACCCCTCACATTCCAAGTGATAACATTCACAATCACACTTTAAACATTGCAATCCTCAAGTGAGGATGCCGACCTTCGAGGAGGCTATGCGGGTTTGTTCTAACATGTGAATATGATGAAAACATTCATTTGCGGATTTAGAAAATGAAATTCCACATGCATCACTATAATTGGCAAGTTGAGCATTATTCCAATCAGAAAGAAAGAGGTTTAGATGCCATACCTTCCCCAATGTGGCCACGCAGCGCCTTTTTCTTAGTTGATTTTGGAGGCTTGGCCACATAACATGTCTTTTCATTAACAGAGAAGAAGGTTTCTTGGGCCTTTTACTTCTTCGAGTACTTTTTGGGAATCTCAGCCTTACTTGATTCCGAATCTCCAAGAAAATCGGGCATTAGTTCCCTGAGATTTCTTTCAAATTCAGATATCGAATCATCTGATTCATCACTATTATCGGGCGTCTCCTTAACATCTGAAGAGAGTGTGAGTCTTCCGGTTTGATAGCATCCTTTGTCGAACACTCCTTCAATAAAATAGATTGCACCACTGTCGCCTTTAGGGCCCACCCTTCTGCTAGAAACTCCCAAGTGAATCCCGTCAGAGGTGTCATTACCGGTAACGACGGTTCATCATGGATGTTAATGGACTCCAATTCCGAATCCCTAGGCATATTGGTCAGCACCTGTTTACCCTCTCTAACATCCAGCCTTTTGACAAGCGATTCAGCCCATCACCTGGCCCACAAGCCAGCCCACTATCCGAAGCAGCTAAAGGTTACCTTGCTTCGCTCGATTGGATTTCAATTGAAGAAGAACGGCCCAAACCATCACCCAACTCATAGCCCAACTCCTGCACCTTAATTGAAGAAGACACCCTCACGACCTCCACGCAATCATGGATACTATACGGCCCAAGTCCCGGCCCACTTCACAAAGAAGTATTGGGTCGCTGAAGTCATTGCCATTCACATCATGAAAGCCTATCTCTCCCTCTGATTCAACCCTAATGATTGGGTCCAAAACCTCTTGAACAGTATTAGCCCCCCTCTGACGTACGTAATCAGTATTAATATCAACCTCGGACGTCCTAATCTTGCCATTTGTCCCCATTTTCGACTTCACCTACTAATGTATGACACATAACCCTCTAGGTTCATGCAACATTCGGACGGCAGAGTGAATAGGTCTTTGGCGCTCGGGTACCTGAGTGCGAGCACGACCGCTGGATTATTCCTGCACGTCTTTCGGACCAACGGTCCATCCCCCCAAGCTTGTTGCTGAGGGTGAGTTGTCGATACACCACCGTGGAAACTGAGCTCAACCACCCCCTTTTTTCTCACCATCACCAACGACCGCCGCAGGCACCTCCGGTTTCTTAGGAAAACTTCGAACACTATGGGAGCCAGGCTCAACCACTCTCTCAGAACTCTCCCGAGCAGCATCACCTTCTGGTGGAGACAAACCCCCACGATCACCCTGGCAGAAGCCATGCTCAACTGGCCCGATAGCATTGGACATCTCCGATGAGAGCTGCTGCTTGCCAACTAAAGACTGCAGCTGTTGCTTCCTCTTCTTAGAGTTAGAAATTTCATGGGTGCTTCTACTATTAGATAGCCGTCCATCCCCTACAATTGGATATGGAAGCGAGTATCTGCCAAGCTCATGCCGGAAGATCGGAAGTGTACCTCGGTCTCCCATAACCAGGATCAGATACTTTCGCATACCAAGACTAAGGTCCAATTCTAGAGGCAGAGAGACCCCCGCACGGCCGCACACCAACACCAATAAGAATCGATTGTGAGGAAGAGACGTCTGTGACAAGGCCACCAATTTACCCACCGGCCTCACCACTTCTGAGATGGTATTCCAAGTCCAGCCATGCAGTGGTAGTTTCCCGATCGTTATCCATTGCTCGGTTCCAGATGCCTGACCATCCGCTTCTATCTACACTGACCATGGGGCTAGCTTCAAGGTGCAAGGACTATCCTTCGTGGCCACTTTGAAGTTGCCGAGCTTACATACCTCCTTAATCTTCTCTCGGCTAGCCAAAGGAACAAGAAATGAGCAATCGTTTAGTGGAGAGATCAGTCCAGCGAGAGCCATGTTGATGATGGTTGGGGCCACTTCTAGCACACTAGCTTCATTAACAAAGCCATCAACCAATGAGAGAACGACCACTTTAGCAAGGTCTTCCTGAATTTTATCGATCTCTGGCGTTAAAGACAACAAAAGGGAAGCATGGGTAGGTTGAAGATCAGAAGGAAGCATTTGCACTTGCTGCTGAAATTCTTCTCCACGGTGCACCTCCAATTGCTCATTCAAGTTCAACTTCTTTGACAGCACATGTAATCGTTTACGCTAATGACTTCGCACAACTGGACATCTTGCCGCCATATGACTAACACAAGCGCAGCGCAACAGATAATCTGGTGTCGACATTCAGCATTCTTGTGTGTCGTGCGGAAACAATGGCCGCAAGTCGCCTCCTTGGGTGATCACGGTCATTTAGCACCAGACAGCCACATACCACCATGTTGTTGGTTGGGAGACATCTCCGTCGAAGCCCTTCTGGCCGCACCTTGCGTTTGATGGAGATCATCTGAAGAGGACGAACTTACTTTCTCCCCATCTGCCCAAATCGTCGCCGCCGACCCTGCCGCCCAAACTGTCGCCACCGACCCCGCCGTTATTCCACAGGTTGCACAACAGACTCCCCATTTAAACTATGTTTTAAACTATTTATCGATTACCATTTAATATTTTGCTATATCTAAAATGCAACATATTCGAAATAACATCAAAATATTATTTAAACTATTTATCCGTTTATTTACACAATATGCTACTAAATAAATAATAAAATATAATGGTAATGAAAACAAAACACAAAAGAGAAAAATATAATAAAACATAATTACAAGACAAAACCTGTACCTACATACAAAAGACGTGTTGTACAAACTTATTATTTTTTTGGGGAAAAGTACAAAAAAAAACCCATGTGGTTTGCCACTTTTGCAAAATAAGGCATGTGATTTTTTTTTTTTGTTTTTTTTATTCTATAACATGTGGTTTCCCATATTTACAAAAAGAAAATCAGTAGCAGTTTGTGAACTCGTCGTTGATTTGCAGAAGACAAACTCGTCAATTCAGTAATGATCGGGTGACATGGGCGTAAAGAGCCCGGTTTTGAAGGCAAAAAGCCCGGTGGTTTTCAAAGTTTGCAAAATACAGTCCTTATTTTTGCAAACTTTGAAACCACGTAGCTTTTTTCGCACTTCAAAAACCGGACTTTACGCTCATGTCACCCCGACCATTACTTGAATTGATGAGTTTGCCCCTTGCTAAGTCGAGCATGAGTTCACGGCAGTACGATTTTTTTTTTTTTTGTAAATTTGGGAAACCACATGTTATGGAATCGAAAAAAAAATCACATGCCTTATTTTACAAAAAGTGACAAACCACATGGGTACTTTTTTCCTATTTTTTTAAATCCATGAATTATTTCTAAAAATATATAAACTCGCGGTGATATATTTAATATATTCAGACATATTCCAATAGAGCACCAAATGGTTAATGATTTGAAAGACATCATTTTTCCATGTACTCTTCTATTGTTCATTTGACTATTCGAACGAATAATAACTCAAATTTTACAAGCAAATTCCAAGAACAGCATCAAACTTATGATCCTGAAAAATGACTTCTCTAGTTAATTGCTGAAATTTTATAATTAATTCATAAGATGCAAGTCAAGAATTTGGAAAATTTTAACATTAATAGGCCAATCCACAAATGATGTAAGCTAGTTAACCATCTTCACACGCAAAAAAAAGCCTTGCAATCAGAACCACATAATCATCATTGTTTTTATCCATCTTTCATATAAATAATTTATTCTGAGCCGAAGACATTTTTCACTTATATTTATCTTGTCCTCAATTGATAGCGTCTTCAATCAGCCCATCTCAATGCAATCACAATTCAAACTTGTTTCCAAAGCAACACATATTTGAATTGTCAAAACCAATTAGACATTCAACAGGTACAAAGGATCTAATCATCAATTGTTCCATCTGCAAGAACCTTATAATTAATCACAATAAACATAAATGTTTCACAGATAGTTCACAAAACAAAATGAAAGAATTACAAGAATGTATAAAATACCGGTCTAAACAAGGAATAGATCCATATACCATCATTCATCAACTCAAAGATTGGTTATTAAAACTGCGAGAAATGGCAGTAACTGCAGGATTGAATCGAAGACATCCAAACAAGCCTTGTCGGTAAGGCAACGGCGTCTTCTTCTTGAGTTCTTCGGAAGCGGCACGGTTGGTGGTATAGTGCAACTCATGCGGTGATACAGATCCTTTTCTTACAGAGCCGCCACTATCGGTCGAGCGAAAACTCGAGCTCTTTGAATCATCTCCTTTTGAATCATCTCCTTTTGAACTTCGTTTTGTAGGCAAAGGTGGAGATATTGCAGTGTACTTCCTCAAAGGATCCTTACTTCCTCTACCAGTAACTCTTCCTTCGGAAGCACTTCTAAACAATAACAAATCCTTCAACCTCCATTTCTTGCTTCCGTTGCCGGCATTTCTAAGAAATGACACAATTGAACTGGATTTGGAGGAAGATGAAGATGAAATGTATGTGCTGTTGTCTTTTCGGCTAGGAACTTGATTTCTGAGAGGAGATAAAGATCTAGCTCTTGAAGAATTCGACTTGGCTCTTTGATTATCTCTTCTAAAATCATTGACACTTGTTCTTGAGTGACTTTGAGGGCTCTTTGGTTGTTTCATTGTTGTTTTGAACTTGCCGGCTTCGAAGAGCTCATCGGCAGCTGTAAGCTCTGGAGGTAAAGCTCCTTTCTGGAGCTGACCGCTGAAGTTGAACTCAAAGTCATTATCTTCGACCGGAAAATGATCATGATCATGTTCATCAGGTTGGTAATTAAGAGAATAGATAGCGGTGATGCGGGTGGGACTTGCTGGGGCGCTTGTGTAGTGATAGAGGTAGTCGAAGCCACCGGCACGGGGACTCGACGGTGCGCTGACATAAGGGGTGCTTGATGCAGTTTCTGTGTGGAAGTTTTTTTCCGGCGGCATTGCTGCCACCACTTCCATACGGATTAAAACTGTTATTGGTTCTGCAAGATGATGCTGCTGGTGTTGTTATTGTGATTGTTGTGTGAATGTATATATGGAGTGGGTGGGTGTCTTTGATTTGAGGTTGGCTGATGAAAGATGAATGGAAAAAGGATTGTTTTGGGATGTTTTATATGGAGAAAGAAGGTAGTTGTGGATTTAGGAAGGTGAGAGGAAACAGGACATTATTGACCTACTAGAATGCTGTGAGGTGGAGGGAATACCAGGGGTTTTTTTTTTTTGGCGTATTTTTATTTGTATTCATTTTTAGTCAACTTTGTTAACAGGTTCGGGTTGGGTCCTGGTCTTGCTTGAGGTTTTTCTTGAACACCTCTCCTTGGGTTATTAAAGAAGAGTGCTAATATATAAACTTTGCACCCAGATTTCAAAATATTAAAAAAAATCTAATATTGTAAAATATGCATAGATGACTTTTGTTGCTATTTTGATATTTAGGGTTCAACCGTGCATTTAAATATTTTTAAGCAAGATATTTTATTTTAATAAATTATGATTTATTTTATTTAAAAAATATTTACACACGAGATATAACAAACACACTCACACAATATGCATAGATGAGTACTATTATTTGTTATCATGTCATAATTACTGAGCGATTAAAATATTTGACTCCCTATAGAAAAGTTCATGAGTTTAATTTTTCTCCGAATACATGTTTGAGTTGTAAATATTGTGTGTTTGAATGTGATTGATTGTTTACATCATAAAAAAAAACTTTTAATTTAATTTAAAAAATTTTCTTGTATATTTTTAGGCCATAGTTATTTTACAAAATAAATAATATTGTCCTTGATTGTATTTTACTAATGTAATTAAAAATATTTGCGTATAAATAAATTTAAACAGCTGAATTGCAATACAACAGCTAAACCAAATACCTTTAATTACTATTGTTAGGAGATATATTATAATATTATAATACTATAAGTTCTATTAAACTATTTTTTTGCAACAATTAGATAAGAAACTACGGGATTGTGAACGTGTATTAAAAGAAAGTAAAAATATGAAAATAAAAATTATAAATGAAAAGCCTTGACTTTGATTTTTCTGGCAAAAACAGTATGCTTGGCCATTTGAGAGCCCAACTTGAATTTTATATTAGAAGAAAAATAGTTTTACGCAGCCTTTTCATACTTTCTTTGAATTCCTTTTGATAAGATTTGATGAGAATGAGAATCACATGTTATAAAACTAGTTATGATAAAAATATTGTGTCTTCACTAGTCTCAAGGTTTGGGATGACACATGATGTCATGACTATGAACGTTGTTAACTATTGATTTATGATAAGTATCTTCTCATAGTTTATTTGTTTATATAAATGAAAGAGTCCCAAGATTAGTTGGCATGATTGAAGGCTAAAGTCTTAATAATTTTTGTCGTCTGTTTGGTAGCTCTGTTTGGTGTTGAGATGTGGTTAAATAAGAGTCATAACTTTCATCACACAAAGGAGGAAATGTTGAAAATATAAGATTGTTTTATACGTAAACATTGTTGGGTTGTGGACCACACAATATGTAGGGATATAAGGACTTATGTGCATAAGTTGTGTAGACGTACACAACTAATGTTTATAATTGCGTATATCTTATTATATTCGAGTTTTTGAATGGACCCTAAATCGTGATCCCGATTCAAGTTTGAATTTGGTCCCAATTATCTAATTTTTAAATGTGTGGATATACATATTAATCATATGTTGTGTAGAATTCACGGGGAAGAAATTGTCAAATCTATGATGGGCGATTTGTAATTAGCCCTCATAAAGAATTTCTTATAAATAGGGTGTGGTCCCCGATCGAGACGTAACGATTTGAGATTCGAATTGGGTTTTACGATTAGGGGTTCCCATCTCCCTCTCGCGTGCTGATCGCTTTGAGAAGAATCACAAGACCCAATCACTTTCAGTCATAATCAATGGATTCAAGTGCGTGACGCTCGCCACTTTCTTTGTTCCCTAAGCAATCTCCAAGCAAGAAGATCCAGGGTTATAAATTAGGGTTTATACCCATTAGATCCATCAAGTGGTATCAGAGCCATCTTGTTTTAGAATTGTTTGGGATTTATTTTAATTAAATCTTGAATTTATTGAATAATATGCATGCATATAGATATTTATTTATTATGCATGTTTTCAGTCCTGAATTTTTATGGTGATACAATTATCGTCATATATAGATTGGGTGTTTATATATATATATATATATATATATATATATATGCACTAATCCAGAAAAACCAAGTGCTTGTTTACATGTTCATTCTAATTTGTATAAATCTACTACATCGAAAAGCCGTGGACAAAGCATAATCATATTGTTTTCCGAAAAAACACGTGCATGATAGATTTTTTTGAATTATAATATAAGTTGAAAAACCGTCCATGATGAATTGAAATATTTCATTCTCGTGTGTAAGATGGATTCTTTCACGAATTTCAATATTTATTTTAATATTATATATATTAATTATTTCACAGTGGAGATGAATTAATTTATATATGGCACACATGTTTATGGATTTTTAAGACATGTTTAGATTTATTATTATTATTATAATCTTGATGATTATTATTATAATCAAAGCTCTTGAGTATAATTGATTAGTTATGTTACTTTGATTTTGATTAGGATAATATTTGGATTTTAGTTTTTATTATGAATTTAATTTTTAATTCATAATTATAAAGTTGACTTTAATAATCATTAAGAAATAACAACTTAGAGTTGCTTTTATAGCTTTCTTGGGTATTTACTACAATTGGTAGAAACAGCATGTCACCAAAGTGACCTCTGTTGTGGAAACTTTTTTGTTTGTGAATAATCATGGTATTAGTGCATGCTTATGCTCATGCAGACAACATGTCGGCCCAAAGGAAGACTGTTGTCTGACAGAGATTTGTTTGCACATGTGATAATAAGTTGTTTATAGTTATTAAGTGTCTATTGTGAGTATTTAGTCGGCCCAAAGAAAGACTTCATACTTGACTAGATTTTACTATAAAACTTGATTATTGCAACAAGTTGATTACTAGTGGATTGAATCTCCGTCCAAAGACTAG
>NW_024087361.1:0-14936 GCF_009730915.1 Dioscorea cayenensis subsp. rotundata
ATTATTTTTTTAAAAAGGAGAGTGAAAGGATAATGTGGATGTTTTTATTGATCCATGCCATTTTGAAAAAATATTTTTGTAAATATATCATTACTCTTTTGTATTACAAGCACAATAATTAATGAAATCAGGGGGGCGGGGTGCTTGAGCACTCCCTTGGCCCATCTTGTATAATATATATATATATATATATATATATATATATATATTATATTTATATTTCTAATTAATATGTATGTATTTATATGGTTATATTTAATATAATCTTCGATATCATGGACTTATTTTTTAGATTCTATAGTAACAAGCTACTTCACCTAATTAAAAATTTACTCTAATGATTTTTCTATATAAAAATCTTCAAATTTTTAAAAAAACAACTTTTATAATCAGGTTTTGATTTTGTTGAATCGCCTAATCTTACTGAGTCTTATTATTGAACTCAGTTAAAATTGTATTTGGTCGAATGATTCAACTTTTACTTAGTAATGATAGTTGTTAGATGTATATATATTTCACATTTTTTAAAAAATTATTATTATTATTATTATTATTTAGTTTGAATTAATATAAAATTTTCATATTTAAATTGAAACCATTGGATTTAACCGAATAATTAAACTCTTATCTCATGGTGATATAATCGTGGTATATTTTTTGAAATATTAATTATTATAATTTTAAGTTTGAAGTAATATAATTTTTTTTAAATTAAAGTTAGCACCCCCTTGGTTTTGGCCCTAGTTCCGCCCCTGTATATATATATAGATGATTGTTTACTATGATGTTTATTTACAGCTCAGTAAAATTATTATCCAATAGCTATTGTTATATATATTAGTAAATATGGACAAACAACAAACCCTCATTCATTAGTAAAATAAAAAAACTTATGTACATAGCTGACAGATACAATAGGAAAGAAAAAAAAAACTTAGAAATTTTAATTTATCTTATAACTATTATTTTTATAAAAACTCTTATTCTTCATGTTCATTATAACTCAGAATAAAGCAATTTTTGTAATATCTCAATCTCCCTCTTTTAATTCCTAAATACCCTTTAACTTTGCTGACAAGTATAACCTAAATAAATTGGCAAAGAAGAAAAGGGTGCTGGTTGGTGTTGAGTTTGGTAAGAATATGAGCATGAGAAGAATATTTAATTAGTGGATGATATATATATATATATATATATATACTGTTCCTTGATTCTCTCTTCTGTTTTTCTAATTTTGGTGTGCTTGCCTTGTGGATGAGAGCAAGCATCCATGCTGTGTGGACATGCTTTTCTATTGCCAAATCGCTTGTTTTCCTTGTGCCCATATATAATCATCATTATCTCTTTTATCTCTTTTGTCCTTGTTTTCAACTACACCAGCTCCATTTTGGAATTACTTATTTTAAGTGCAAAAATTCTTTTTTTTTAAAAAAAAGAAAACCTTGAATTATAAGTCTAAATATTTATGTTAAAATTCACTATTAAAAAAAATAGAAAGAAAAAAAAATAGTTTTAATATCTGTATGCAATACAATACATCGAATGAGAGTAAAAGATTTTTGTTACGCTTTGTTAAGATCAGATATGCTAAAGGTAATTTTATCAAAATTTTTATTTTTAATTTAAAAATAATTTTTGATTTTTGTTTATGTTGTGGTTGCAAAAATTATATCATATTGGATATAAAATATTTATAAAATTGTGTTTTTACTTGATAACTGGCACTTCTACTTTATTTGTAAAAATAAATGGATAATTAAAAAGTTATGTTGTACTGTAATTTAAATTTTTCATTTTTTAAAAAAAGATGTTTAATATTAGACATCTTGCTTACATATTTTAAGTGCTTTTCAAGAGTATATGATAAGTTTAGCATTTTTTTTTTCATAAATGAATTATGTTAGATCTATGCTTTATATTTGGCATCATTTAACACGGGTCAACAGTGATATTGCAACCATGATAAAGTGGCATGATGATGTGGCAACTACAAGAGATAACAAGGAGATATGAAGCTATTTTTGGAAGAGTTATTTTTTGCAAGACAAATTAATTTGGAGGATCTCTTTTGTAGTGCAAGCAATGACCATATGAAGATGCATCTATATTTGGCAAGTGAATCAAGCTTGGGTGATTAACTACATGGAGGCTAAGATTTCATTAAAGCTATTTATGGACGGAGCTATTTGAAAACACAACTATACAAGGAGAAGATTGGAGACAAGATCATCAGGAACCAAACTTAGATGAGATCAAGTTTGGAAACTAGATGATTATGAGATCCAAACTTCGATGAATAAAGATCAAGTTTGGAAGCTAAAAGATTTGAAGATCAAACTTGGATGAATGAAGATCAAGTTTAGAAAGAAAATATTTGAAGATCATTTGAAGATTTTTTTTAAGTCTATCTTTGGTATGATGAAGACTCGTCATGTGAGTACGACCCTTGCAAAGGTATTGCTGATAAGGATGTGAGGAGGTGAGGTAGTTATTGGTAGGTCGAGATTGGGAGGATTCAACTACATTGACTCGATTTTGGATACAATCATGGAGGATTGTAGGGCGTCTCAGGTCGTGTTTCAATAGAAGGCGTGACTCAATCAAAGTCGAGTGGGTGGGGTCGTGCTATAGATTCGGGTTACAAGAATTGCAATGTTAAGTTTAGAAGGTGTCCAAATTGGAGCCCACGAGATTCTCAACTATATTCGAGGACGTTAAGACATCTATATAAAAACCATGCTCGAGGGTTTAGGATAAACCACCAGAGAGCCCTAAATATTGGGTGGCGTGAATGGGCATCGAGACAATTTATAGAAGGTTCTTGTTTACTTTTGTGAGGATGAGTGTGAGAGTTGTACTTCATTTTTATTTCCCTTTTTAGTGAATTTTTATCACGGACTTGACTCCCGAGATGTAGGTAAGTGTTATGCCGAACTTGATTACTAATTTTGTATGTCTCATTTCTCTTTGATTTGTGTGATTGTGTAAGTGTTTTTCACATTAGAGATTGAATGAATTCTAACCGACAATTCACCCACCGGAACTAACAAATCCAAACTTGCTCTTAGTTTTCCCTTGAGGAGCATTGACCAATATTAATACTTATTTATTTTTTTAATTCATAAAATATAATTATATCAATTTGTAATTGATTTTAAGATATCAAATTTAAAATTAGTATATGATGATACCTTAGCATGTTTCTCTTTTATTAGTTTGTCTGTCTAATATATATATATATATATATAATACATCATCTATGTTTGTCTGTCCAATAACCTTCCCAGACATCTATTGAAGACATAGGCTAACACACACACACACATATATATATATATATAGTTTACATTAAATTTGATGAATATCTTTTTAGTAATTCAAGAAGATTAAAGCTTCTCATTAAATTAAAATAAGAACAATGTCAACTCAACTAAAAAGGTTCATATATTAATAATTAGAAAGTTTCAACTTTGTTGAGTAATTGCACTTCTTACAAGACTTTATAATTTTTTTTTAATAAAAAGGTCATGTTGATTAGCTCACATTTTTCACAAGGTGAAATATCACTTATCAATAAACATGGTCTAGTTTCAATTTTGTGGAGCATACTCCACCACAGGACTTCTAAGTCTTTGAAGATGAGACTAGCATGTTGTTTTTCACCTTAAAAAATTTCCTTAATTTTCTTAAATAAATAAATAAATAAATCCTATATATATACAAGTGGTTGAATCTAATGACATAAATGTCAATAATACTCCAACCATGGTAGTGCTAATGTTAGTACATAATGATTATAATTGAAAGGTATATGTATGAAATGATCAAAACATTAATGTGATTGCATTTAGAAAAGTCTTGGAAATTTTTATTGCTATTAGTGAAGACAAAACCCATCAAATCATTTAATATCAATAAACATCATGCCCAATCCTTGTCTGACTTTTAATTAAAAAAATTATTTATCAATTTTTAATTAGAGACATTTTTTTTTAAGGAGATCAAGTTTTCCATTTTTGAAAGTCATAATAATAATAATTATTATTATTATTTTTGACAAAAAGGAGGAAAAATCAAGATTATGGGCCACATGAAGAAACCCACAAACTTCTACAAAGAAATAGACACATGATAAAAATGTGTGTCTAATTAGCTTTAGTTTTCCAACAAATCACAAGACTAATTTGGAATCTTGTCAAATTGGACAATTATTATTATTTTTTAATAAAATGCGAGTTATGATTTAATTAATAACAAATAACTAAATGATCTTTATTGTACTTTAATAGGCAACTTTTTTGCCGTTAATTATTATTTAATTCCATTCATTTTTTTTTGTGAGGAGTGTTTCACATGTCCCCCAATTAAATAATTTGTTTATTTAGCCTTTATTTTGGTTTAGTTTGGTTTTAAATGCAATATTAATCCGAACTAATTAAATTAAATATTTTATAAACCAAACTGAACCAAACTAGTTAGAAATTAAAACCTGAATGTAATCAAATCAAATGAAAAAACTGATTCAGTTGTGATATATATTGGTTTAAATCCCTCCACTAATATTATACCAAAAATATAATTTTAGGTCAGTAATAAATTTTTTGAAAATTTTTAATAAAATTTGGAAAACTAATTATAAATATAATTTTTAAGACACTAAATAAGAGTAAATATGATTTTAGTTATTTTAAAATTATTAAGTAAATATTTTTTAATGCTTTTATATGCTTCAGTTCAGTTTGATAATTGTTGATATTTTATTAATCACAACCGAATCGAAACTAACCAAAGCATTATTTTTTTTAGTTTAATTCACAAAATATGTAAGTTCATGTATTTCACAACACTAAATAAGAGTAAATATGATTTTAGTTATTTTAAAATTATTAAGTAAATATTTTTTAATGTTTTTATATGCTTCAGTTCAGTTTGATATTAGTTGATATTTTATTAATCACAACCGAATCGAAACTAACCAAAGCATTATTTTAGTTTAATTCACAAAATATGTAAGTTCATGTATTTCACAATTAAAATGATTTCTATAAGTTGTTTATTTAATTATTTTTAGTGAAAAGTCGATTTCTTCTTTAAAAAAAGTCATAAATGACAATTAAAAAAAAAAGCGTGAAACATATATGAAATGTTTTATTTATATATGTTTCTCTAAATATTATGATAAATTTGACAATTAGCAATATATATATATATATATATATATATCGAGGCGATGTGATGCTAGGGACTCATTAGAGGGTGTGGCAAAAGTTGACAGAAAAAAATTTTCAGCCGTTAAATAAATATTTCGACCAATCAACAAAAAATCTGGTATAAAATTTCCAACCGTCGAGTGAGAAATTTTCGATTTAATTTTTTCTAATTTTTTCAAAAAAATCTAAATTTTTTAAGTTTTTAAAAAAAGACAATCAAAAGATTTAAACAATAAAATGAATACAATTAAAATAAAAATATATATGAACCAATTTGAACCTAATAGATATATGAAAGAAGTCTGGTGTAAGTTGAATGTGTTTTTCCGTTGAAATTATGGAACTTTCTCGGATGTTTGCGTGGATTTGTAATCATGTACGCAGATGAAAAATCTAGAACCTTTGTAATTTATAATTATGAAATTTTTCAGGGTTGTCTTGGTAAAATACTCCCAAAATCGGCTATCTTGAGGGCCACGTGTTAAAAATGAGTTCAGTGACGACCCGTTCAAAAGCATGTGGTCATGCCGAGTCGGTTTTTAAACCTCCACAGCTTTCTTCGTATTCTAAACCGACTTAAATAACTATTAAAAACCTAATAATTAATCGTACCGTTCAATCTCACTCCGACCGTTTAATCTCACTCGTTAGATGCATTGCACAACTCAATCCTCGAAGTCATAAGCAAACAATCCGAAGGGTGTGGCGGATGTCCCTCCTCGCCACACCCCGCAGCCATGTCGATATCGAGGAGCAGACTATATATATATATATATATATATATAACATAACAATAATAGTTTATATATAAATTATGAATAAACAAGAATGCAAAAAACATATGAAGATTAGAAGATAATTAAACAAAAGATGTGTTATATATATATTTAAAAAACGTTTAATTTCAAATAAAATAATTATCATATTAAATTATATCATTTTACTACAGAAATATAAAGAAATTTTATAAAATTAAAAATAAAAGGTGGCAAGATGTGATTCATGTGATGATTAATTATTAGTGAATCAGATATGAGTCATGTGACCTGCTTGTGAGCCATAAATTTTCTTTATAATTATAATTAAAGAAAGTTACATAAAAAATCCTGAAAGTTAGGTTCCATTCACTTAAAGGTCATTTTGTTTAAATTTATTTCAATTAAACCAATTTTTTTTTCTAATTGTATTATTACCTTTTTGTTAGTTCGTTAATTAGTATGAATGTCAGTTTTGTTGCTTGTGTGACATGATATTGAGATTAGGGAGGAGGGGATATCAAGGTGAACATGGACCATAGGTGTCAAATAGAGTTTTAACTTGAATGATGCGATAGCAAAAGAAAAAATTTTAGTTTAGATCAAATAGATTATTATTTTAATTTAATTAAAATGTGTGGGCCCACACATTTTTTTTATTTAATTCATTTAATTGTTTTGCATGTAAGGCTATTACGGAAGAGGGAAAAAAACTTTCATTTTTATTAAAATTTTTTTTTCTTTTCTTAATTTTTATATATTATTAGGTTTTTAAACCCTAGCCGTCCTCTTTGTTTCTTCCGATATAGTCTCCGTTTGGACCAAGAAGAGGGAGAGATCTTGCCTCTTTTCCTTTTTCTTTTTCTTTTTGGTGTGTGGTGCTGTGGCGAGGGACGGAGATAGGCCTCTTCCCGTCGTGGTTGTGTTATTATCGTTGGGAGAGTAGCGTTCTCTTCCTAGATCTAGGAAGCCCCTAGATCTAGGGGTTAAAGTGGTGTAATTTATCTCCTAGATCTTGTTGTGGTATTGTTAATGTTTTATTTAGGGATTAAGTGGTAGAATTTTTATTTCCTAGATCTTGTCGTGGTATCGTTTATTGATCTTGATTAGGGTTATATTGTATGCCTAGTGAATTGATTATCTCATGTTGATATTGGCCTTTGCACAATGAATTTTTCAACATTGAATTGCAAGTTTGTTAATGCCTCCGTTCATGCTTAATTATTCTTGATTTGATAAGAATAATATATATATATATATATATATATATTAAGTTATGGGTTATGATGTTGTGTTTAGTGTAAAATATGTTGCTTTTTATTAAAATGATGCATAGTTTTGTAAACAGAAAGTTTTACCGAATTTTGATGTATTGAATCAAAATGTTTTAGGTTCTGCAGTTCACTCATATATATATATATATATATATATATATATTATGATTGATTAATTGTTTTAGGTACTATATTTACTTAAGTTATAAGGAATAGTAAAGGTTCTCTAGATAAGTTGTTAAAATATATGTATATATTGGACTATTGAATGTTTTAAGTATTATGATAGTTAGGGTAGGGATTTGATCCACTGTATATTCCTGTGTATTTGTAGCATGTTTAGCATTTTAATACGTTGGAATGTACTCTCAAATATAGAGTGTACTGTGGAAGCCTAATTTCGTGGTGCTTATGGTTTTGGTGTTAGCTAGTCGGTAAAAGTATACCACATATAAATATCGATATATAGACTTTTTAACTTTTTGATAAATTGCTATTTTTGATTTGTTAACTTAATTATTTTTGGTAATGGTTTACTGTTATTATCATTATTATTATTATTATTCATTTATTCATTCACTTAAATTTTATTTAATATATATAAAGTTTTGATTGTTATAAACAAATATTTTTAATGGATGCCTACTGTAGCAATTTCACTGTAGCAGCCGGCATTACTATAGCAACTTCTAGATATCACTGTAGCAGCCGCCCATGTGGTACTGTGGCAGACGCCCGATCTAGCATTCTATTCCACCAACGGGGTATTTTTGGACCGTCGGATCGAATCGATCCTAGCCGTTCATTCAACTCTTGTAACCCTATAAATACTCCCTCATTTTGTATACTTTGAAAGATATAGAGAAGAGAAATAAAAGATATAGAGAAGAGAAAGAAAAGAGAGAAATAAAAGAAGAAAGAAGAAGAAGTTAATTCTTCAAGGTTTTTGGGTTTTAGTAAATACTACGGTTCTCTATTCTTATTACTATCTTTACATTTATAACATATATATTCTTAATACGTTATCAGCACGAATTTGCTCATATGATTTTAATTTTCTTTAGCTTATCTAATATATATGTTATATATGTGGAACCCATTTCTAACACTGAATGCAAGAAGGTTCGACGAGTAATATAATACTAGCAAACCATACATTTTATTTAATACATAATTTCAGTTTTTCTTAGAAGCATACATAAAAAACATACAGTACTAAAGCCACTAAAGGCTAATATTACCATTACTTTTAAAATAAACAAGAAAAAAATAATAATATTATTATTACAATGAGGTTTACTATCAAATCCAAATCTTCCGGTATAATCTTCCCCAAGTCTGCCATGGTAAGCCTCAGATCCCGGCAAGCAGGTAAAAACTCCACCGGCGAACCTCCGACCCTTTCTCTTCTCCGCCGGCCCGTCCTCTCTTCCCCGTCGGCCCTCCTCCATCGGTTGTTTTTCGTTCTCCCTACCCGGTCTTTCTTACGTCGCCCCTCTACTTTCTTCTCTCCCTTATCTTTACTTCTTCTTCCATTTTAACTTATAATCACTTTCAAACAAATTTTAATTCCCAATCTTTGCAATAATTGCGATTAGTATGAACAAGATCTGAGTATACATGAATAGTATCATACATGAGCAAGTCACAAGATACATGAATAGTATCGTACATGAAAGCGATCTGCGTATACATGAGCAATTATATATGCTTTTATGTTTTATTACGTACTCTCTATTCTAATTACATGTTGTATTATTATTTTTGAGAGAAAAATGGCAAATATTGCAAAAAGAGAATTTGAGGCCCTTCAAATCTCGGGGAGCAATTATATATCCTGGAGCCTCGATATCAAGCTCCATCTGAAAGCAAGAAACCTGAGTAAAACTATTGAGGCTAATAACAATGAGCCTAGTGATAACAAGGCGAAGGCCTTAATGTTATAAGGCATCATATTGATGATGGCTCGAAGAATGAATACTTGACCATTGAGGGATCCATAGGAATTGTGGTTATCCACTGAAAGAGATTTGAACATCTCGGAATGGTCTACTTGCCCAAAGCACGCAATGATTGGTCAAGCCTCGGGTTTCAAGATTTTTAAAAGCGTGCAGAGAATATAATTCGAGCTATTTAAAAATTGTTTCGATGCCGTCTCGTGGAGAAAGCGATTGGCGAGAAGGAATGATGCTCGAGATAAACATTTACAACATTTCACGCACTGAAATGTTATATTACAACAACAATATAGAGAAAAAGAATTTTACTGAAAATTCTCTGATTAATTTCTTGTCTCCTCGTGGGCGGAGCAAAACAATGAATTGTTGATGCGGAATCATCGATCTCGACCATCGGATCGCGACCTCTGCCGGAAATTAATTTTTGGGCAAAGAAGATGGGCGTGGTCGCGGTGCTAGTTTTAAAAACCGCGGTGGAGCGAGGAAATTATGGTGGTCGAGGACTACGACTGTCGTGGTGGGGGCGAAATAATATCGGACCACGCGATAATAGAATGATGTACATCAACGAAAGCAACAAAAGCCACAAGATGGGGTTAGAGACAAAGAAAGATACATGCTATCGTTGTGGCTGGAAGGTCATTGGTCCGAATTTGCGGGACCCCAAAACATTTTTAGTCCATCTTTACCAAGAATCACTTAAAAACAAGAAAGGTAAAGATATTGAGACAAATTTTCTGTGACAACCCCATAGTTGATCCAATTGAGGATAATTCCATAAATAATTTAAATGTAACTCGAAAATACATATTTAGATATGTCGGATTTCTTATAGACTAGTTTGTAATATGTCTTTATGTTTTTTTATTAAATTATGTTTTTCTTCCGTTTTTGTTAGAATATGGTGATGATGAATGCATTATTGATTATGGGACAACGCATACTATTTTGACAAGAAAAAAATATTTTATATCCTTATCAATGAGAAAGGCATGTATAGCCACAATAGCGAGTAGTCAGTCGGACCTCGGTTGAAGGTTCCGGAGAAGCGACGATTGATGTTGCCAAATGGGACGTCCTTGCGGATGAAAAATGCTCTCTATTCCCCTAAGTCTAGGAGGAACCTTTTTAAGCTTTTTAAAGATATACGTCATAATGGATATCATTTAGAGACGGTTGATAAGAAAGGAAAAGAATATCTTTTATATTACACAAGTCATTTCATGCCAGCGTGTGCTTGAAAGCTTTCCACAGTATATCCTCGAGATTATATTTTACACGTATTAAAGTGATGGAATCACATACGAGTATTAACCCCGGAAGGTTAATGACCCGGAGATATTTAAAAATATGGCATGAAAGACTTGGACAGTCGAGATTGCTACTGTATGTTTGCTGCGGATTATTACTAGTTCTCATGCGACACCCATTTGAAGGATTATAAAATCCTAACACGTAATGAATATGACATGTTAGACGATGTTCGATGGAAACCTAATAACTGGGACCTTCTATAACAAAGGTGATGGTGAATCTCCTAAATTTTTAGAAAGAATCTGAGGAGACATTTGTGGACGATACATCCATCATGTGGACCATTTAGGTATTTTTATAGTTTTTAATCGATCGTCATTAGATGGTCCCATGTTTTCACTGCATCTACAAGGAATGTAGCATTTGCAAGGTTATTAGGCACAAATTATCGGGCTTTAAAGCACAATTTCCGGATTATCCCATAAGACAATTAGTCGTGATGTCTTCTGGTAATTTTCTATCAAAATCATTTTATGATTATTGTATGGCGGTTGGAATACGTGTTGAGCGTCCGATATGGCTCAGTATGATACTACGCAAAATGGGTTAAGCGGAGTCATTAATTAAAAGACTCGGTTATTGCCTACAATCGATATTGTAAGGGCGAAGCGCCTACAAGTCGCGTGGTGATATTATTTCGTCTTGCAGCTTTGTAAACTGATGCGGATCCCGAAGCTCTACGCATGTAATCATATTCACCACTCCAACTTTGTTATGGGTAAGGGCACGATATTTCATATATAAGAATATTTGGTTTATGCGTTATATGTGCTGATAGCCACCACCAAAGTCATTACAAAAATGGGTCCTGAGCAGACTTGAGTATATATGTTGGTTATGATTCCCCTTGATTATCGATATTTAGAACCGTTCGTGGGATGTATTTACGCAAGATTGGCAGTTGTCATTTTTATTGAATGCATCGTACCCTGCGTTAGAGAAATGATTACTCAAAATGAGCTAAAAGAAATTGATTGGAATGCGTCACGATTACATACCTTATGATCCTCGTACCCGGTGAATGTGAACTTGAGTTCAAAGGATCATTAAATTGCAGAAAATATAATGCAAAATGAAATACTACGATGCATTCGTTGCAATACTAAAATGTTAACCAAATCATATATACCGGTACCGCTAATATCCTCATACGAATTGAGATTCCTAAGAATCCATTGAAAAGAAAATCAAGTAGAAAAATAAACCACGACAACAAAAGCACGTGGAAGACGCAATTGGCGCTAAGATTTCGACTCCTAAGAGGAAAGGCGAGAAAAATAAAGAAAAGGATCTCACGTAAGGAGGAAGAGAAATTATAAAAGCCCTCGAGAACAAGTTAATGAAGAATCAATGGGGGATGATATTTACGAAAAATGTTGAAAAATTCAATTTGCTATATGTAGATGATGGTGAGATTGAATCGGTAGTGGACAAGAAATAAATGATATATTCATCTGCTGTATGGCTATAGATATAGAAATAAATGCACGATAATGATCCGAACCCACGATCCATCTGAAGAATGTAAACATGAAGAAATGATTGGCCAAAATGGAAGAGAAGCTATCAGTGAGCTAAATTCCACTATCAAAAGCGTGAGGTGTTTGGGTCGATAGTGCCAACACCGGAGAAGGATAAAACCAGTCGGTTATAAATGGGTGTTTGTGAGAAAAAGAAATGAAAAATAATCAAATTATGAGATCTAAAGACAAGAGCGGTTGCTCAAGGTTTTTCTCGAATGCACGGTATCGATTATGAAGACATACTCTCGCATAATGGATGGAATTACTTTTCGATTTTTAATTGCCATGGCAAAGTGAGTAATAAATTAGATATGCGATTGATGGATGTTTGGCTCAGCATAGTCGTATGGTATCACGAAAATGACATATATATAAAATCCACCGAAGGATATAGTAAAAACAAACATTACAAAATAATCATCATTTATACTCTATTAAATTACGGAGATCTCTTTATGGGGTTAAAACAACTGCGGGCGGATGTGGTATAAGCGAGTCTCGAGTGAATATCTTATAAAGAAGGATACCAAAATGATAGTATATGTCCATGTGTGTTTATTAAAAGAGTTATACTACTTGGTTTTGTTGTGATAAGCGATATATGTGGATGATTTAAATCTTGTGAGCCTCATACGAGATTGCAGTACTGACGTCATACTTTGAAAAAGAATTTGAAAATGAAAGATTTGGGAAAGACCAAATTCATGCAGAAGTCTCTAATCGGCTGTATCCTCGGGAATATTTGTGCGTCGATCAACCTATCGAAAGGTCTTGAAAGTTGATATGGAGAGGCTTGTCCGTGAGATGTCGCGTGATGGTGCAGTCCAGAACTCTTGATGTCGGAAAGATCCATCGCCCGGGAAGAAGGAGAGATCGTTCTTGGCGGAAACTCCGTATTTAAGTCATGATCGTTGCATTAATGTATCTTACGAAAATGTCTGAGACGAGATATAGCTTTTGCGATGAAAGTCTTCTAGCGAATCTGAGTTCTACGCACGACGAAAGGGACATGAAGGAACTAAAAGATGTGCTTTCACGTTATTCTGAGGAGGCTACGTCTGGGTTTTGATTCATCGAGCGTGAGTCTTAAAATCAAGCCCTCACGGTTTTCGCGATCTTTGGGTGTCTGTCGATCCTCGTGAAAAGGCGATCTCGGGGCTGGATACATGTTTTTCTTCTGATGAGTACGACTACTCATGAAAGCGTTCCATAAAACAAACTCTTCGGCATGCCATTGAATCGTGCACGAAATTCTAGGCTCTCAGTGAAGCAGAGTCGTGAATGCCCGATGGTTCACGATCTATGATTGGGCATATCTGGGTTATCCTGCCAATTACCATCGGTGGCACAAAATGCTTTACGGTAATTTATGAACAACAGTGCTTGTATTTCCTCGAAATACAAAGGAGGGTTATATTAAAAGGTAGTGAGCGAAACATATGTCGCCAAAATTTTTACTACGCGAGTCTCTGAGGAAAGAGGCGTTATAGAGTTCGAAAAGATTCGATCTGGTGAGAATCAGGTGATCTGTTCACTAAAAATCACTTCAGGTGCATTCGCAAAGACTTATATACTGAAAATCGGGATGAGAAGACTTAGGATGTAAGTACTTGATATGAGTTAAAAGTTATTTATTTGAGGAAGTGTACTTTCGCCATGAGTTTTGTCCCCAATGGATTTTTCGAGGCAAGAGTTTTAATGAGGCGGTAACCGCAGAATGTGCGAGGATAGTGTACTTTCTTTTTCCTTAGCTAGGTTTTTATCACATTTGGGTTTTCCTAGCAAGGTTTTTACGAGGCGTATCTGGCACAGTCGTGAAAGCGTCGAGAGTGTTATAAACAAATATCTTTTTAATGGATGCCTATTGTGGCAAATTTCATTTATGCTTGGTAGGCATTACTAGCATGACTTCTAGATATCCTCTTACGGTGCCCGGTCTTTGATGTATTGAGCGCCGTAGTGAATGTTGAGCGTGCGTCTTATGATACTTATTCACTGAGCGGTATTTTGGACGTCGGATCGATACGTGCTGCTGCAGTTCGATTGACTCTTGTACTATATACTCTCATTTTGTATACTTTGAAAGATATAGAGAGAGAAAGAGAGAAATAAAAAGATATAGAGAAGAGAAAGAAAGAGAAATAAAAGAAGAAGAAGAAGAAGTTAATTCTTGAGGTTTTGGGTTTTAGTAAATACTTTCGGTTCTATTCTTATTAACATATCTTTATCATTTATAACATATATATTCGATATTGATCATATATTCTGACTTTTGTGAGCATTTATTTATTTATTTTATTAGATTTATAATAACATATATTAGAGCTCGTGAGCTTTTATAAATTTTATATTAATTATTTATTTTATAATTATGATGGAGGGCTTAAACCCGGATTAATTTGTGTGTGTGTGTCTGGAATTATTTTATTTGTTTAATTTACAGACATTTTGCATTTAAGAATCTTTGAAAAGTGCTATAATTGTTTAATGCTATTTCAGTTTAAAATAATATTATATTGGGTGATAGTTGATTATTTGATATAATTGGATTAATTTTTGTTAGAAAAGCAGGATCGCTGAATTTTAGTATTTTTATGTTGACAATAATTTTGGACATCATGAGCATATTTTGTTATAGAAAGACTCGTAGTCCCCAATTAAGCGTCTGCTGATAACCTGCAGCCACTGGGGTTTCAAACACTGACCGTGTCGAGCACGTGCCGACGCCAAAACTATGTTTTGCCGTTAGTCGTGTGAAGAATAGCGAGCTGGATATTACGGCGGGTCGTAGGGGCACCCTATGAGTTCGAAATCCGACTCGAGATTCACTTTGGGGTTTAAATAAATGAGTTATGATATTTTGTTTTGGAATTTAGTTGTTTGGGGGACAACATGCGTAACC